>NW_027181474.1:0-5000 GCF_040956055.1 Brachionichthys hirsutus
GCACACACACACACATACTACTTTGAGACATATAATAACACCTTGACAGAGAAAGGAGAAGGAATGGATGTAGATGACAAAATGAATAAAAATAGCACTGTGGGCTAAATTTGGAAGAACTAATAAAGAAAGAAAAAGAATCATCTTTAATCAGGCAAAATATTTTAGTATTATGACTTTATTAATATGAAAGGAAAATACATTTTAGTTTGTAACCGGATTTTAAGTTCCATTGTTCTTGTGCACATTGGCCTCTACAAACCTACACGCAAATGCTCGCATGCACAAGCAGAGCGTGACGTTCGAAGGCTGAGTTCTTCCAGCTCACCCACAAAGGCAACAGCGTCTGTCTTTGTCACTTTCCAAGTCAGACGTCAGTGAGAGTTTGCCTTGCTCTCAGGCTGTTTAATAAAGCTTGCCCACATGAAGCCCCCGTGTGTATCTGCATATTATCATGACCGCCCACGCGCACGACTGCACAGTGCAATGCACTGTAGAAGAAATCATCCATTGAAAATATCAGATTCACAGCTTGCAAATGTCTTCTCCTTTGCATAAATGCAGCGCGTGCAGAAGGACGCGCACATGCACAGAGCCACATGCATTCAAACTGCAATGCAAACTGGCGAGCTAAGGGGGGGAGCTTTTGTCTCGGTGTTTGTGCTCCTGTCTGTGGGGGGGCACATGCATTCCTGTGTTTTATTGCAGCATAAAGAGGCTGGGTGAGCGTCGGTGTGCAGTAGTTGCTGGGTAGCGTCGTGGAGACTTGGGAGCGACTTGGTTAACCCCATTCCTTGTTTCAGACAGTCTGTCTGGCACCCTGTTCTCAGCCTGGGACAAAAGAGCCACTTCAGATTGGCAATAAACTCAAGGCAGAAGAGTTTCTATGAGGGGAAAATGATTTCAGTTCCAAGGTGCCTGCATAATTATGTAATCCTTGATCACACCTAATTTGACTTGCTCCAACTAAAGCAATACAACTGGCTAGATTCGAGATTCATCTCTGTCATGAACAAATATGAATCTCATTTTGCATTTGCTTGTTGGTTTCTCTCCTACGTTGCACCATCACATGCCGGTACTACTGTTTTACAATGATCAGACTGATATGATTAAACTCGAGTCTTTGTGGGTTTTCCTGGGACAATGGGAAGATCATGAATTGCTGATTGAATTACTTCTCCTGCCCCGAGGCCGTATTCCACTAGAAAGCCAACAATGGATTTAAGGCAGGGATGGAACAAAAGGACCGACAGTGATCACAAAGAAGGAAATTAAATGTGAACCACACGCTCACATGCGGATGAACTCACTCACAGAGTTCTGTAAAACTGCAGCTGCATCCTGTGTGGTAGGTTGCACATTCGCGCACGCTCAAGCCAAAGCACAGATATTTAGAGTATTTTCGAACTTAACACTGACAAATACACAACAAATCCCAAATATAGTTATTGAAGTAATAAAATAGGCATCAGTTAATAATGTATGGATCCTTTTACTTTTCATATACAATTGAAATGAAATGTAGTAACTGAAATTCACTCGACACAAAAATGGATCCGCTGTAAACGCATGAAAGAAAATGTTAGCATCTTCATGCTACTGCTATTCCTGTTTATATTTTCCTAAATCACTTCTAGCATGACTTAAATTGTACTTGTGTTCCGGTGTGTATGAGCTGACCATGTTTTATAACTGGGCAGATAGTGTAGCTTCTGTGTTTTGTGTGGGTGTGTCCACAGAGATATCTAATAACTGGAACACGATGAGGCCCTGACGGTAAAGGAGCCTAAAGCAGCTGGTAAAAACAGCCACCTCGCCATAACAGAAAACATCCACATTGTACACGTGTGTGTGTGTGTGTGAACAAACAAAACACGCACACACTTGCATCAACACACGTTAAAGGGTCGCTAGGGTGACGGTTGCTCGTGCACAAACTTGAAGGGCCTCCACGCAAACATGAAGACAAAATCTGAATATAATGAAAGTGCTTCTGTTACAATAACAAAAATAAGACCAATTTTACGGGCGTGCTCGGTATTTGCCACAAACAAGCCGGGCACACACACGCACGCACACACACATGCAGATGTGCACACACATTTCTCATAAACCCTCAGTGAGAGATTAGACCGGTGATTTTTAATTGGCTTAACAGTGTGTTTGTTTGATCCTGGTATTATTTCCCAGTGTGTTTTCTTCCTTGAGTGAGCTGATTAAAAACACTACCCCCCCCCCCCCCCCCCCCGGTTAACACTCAGCCACACAGATATCGCTGTTTGATTAATTCACACGTCATAATCCTCGCACTCTCATTGGATGTGGAGGGTGCCCTGTTTCCAAAGCAACTTTGGAATGCTGGGTGTGAGGCGCCGCCCCTTTCAGGAAGGAGCTGAATGTAAACAAAGCCAGCATGTGCAGCACTGCGTGTGCTCCTCTGTGGTAAACAGTGACTCCGTAATGGCACAGTGAGACCCAACGCAGGGATTAAATGTTAGTCTGCTGCATATTTGTAAACACAAACATGTTTGTGTGTAACTGCATGACATGAAATGACCAAAACGGACAGAAAAACAGCCGATGACGGCGTGTGTGTGTGTCTGTGTTTGAAGCACGGTGCGTTATAAGGCATCAGTAGTGTCAATGACCTGCCCTTTAGCACGCCATCCTCCCTCTGCTTGTGTCATCACGAGGGGATGACTAGCTTTCGTGCTGCCGTGTGTGTGTTTATCCTGCAGCCCAGATCGCGCAGTGCAGACTTCCCACTGGGGAGCCAAAGGTAACCAAAGTTCAAGGAGCATTTCACACTGACTGGTACATAACAGATCAGTTGTTTCACTATTGCATCGTCTCGGGAGCTGCGACCATAAAGTCATCTGCTGCTGGACGCAGAAAGGGAACGAATAACAAGGTTATTAAAGAGCATAAGCGCAGATCAACACATTCATAACAGGGATCAACATGCTCACACACTGAAACGCCTATCCAGTTGAGCAACTCCAGCCGGTAACCAATCAGATTTCTGTTACCAACAGCAACAACTCCTGTTTATGCCTGTCCCCCCAGCTAATCCTGCTCTCTGATAGGCTGCTGCCTTGAAGCTCTCCCCCCCTGCCATCCCCCCCTATCTCTGCAGATTAAGTAACGCCGGCAAAACAAAAAGAGCTTATTTTTGTTTTTCATCAATGGCAGTGTACCCACATAAGCACGGGGGCTGTTTGGAGGAGCTGTGCGCTCCTGTGGTGGCACCGACAGATGTGGAGGTGCAGAGGCAGGAGAGCGGGAGAGGCGCTGTTGCCATGTACCCTCAGTGTGTTACTAGGTTAAGCATGGGATGTTGCTATGTAAAAAAAAAAAATTGAGTGCAACGAAGTGGGGCACTTGCATCATTCCTTTGAAAAGTTCTTGAAGAACGCATCTCTCTACTTCGGTGCCGTGCTTAAAATTCTAATTGCGCGCCTGAACCGTCCTTGGGAAGGAATATTAAATTGGAATGCTGCACATGGTGCCACAGAGTACAAACGTATCAATGTTCATTTCATGCATGCATTTCCTGAAACGGACAGTTTCTCATGCCTTTAGCTTATGTGATTGTGTAGGGGAAAAGAAAAACAGGAAGACATGCTGCACATTTATCAGCTGCACAAAGCCTCGCTGTTCATTGTTCTTTTTAGCCACAGGCAGTACTGACAACGAGGACGACGATCACGCGGCCAGCTTCTGTTTGTCTTGATCTGTCAGTGGTTGTTTAGATACTGTTGTTACGGTAGGGCTCACCGTTAGATAAGACGTGTTGTCAAGAACATGGCCGTTCCGTCCAGGCGTGATGCAGTTGTGCAACAGCTTGGCTGTTAAAGGAAAAGGGTTCAAAGGAAACGTGGAGAGAACGTCGTGCTTATGGGGAAAACTGGAAACATGCGGGGGGAAATTAAATATTTAACACAAATAACAAGGGGAACTGTGCGTGTGTAATGTGTACTTGCATAGTTCAAGAGTATTTTTTTGCAAGCACACAGTTTCATGGGAAGTCATCTTGTTTGCGCACGATCAGGGGACTGTCGCGATGAGCTCGTGCATTACTGCTTGAATAACCCTGACCTGCAAAAGCGTGACGACACAGCTCGGGCAAACAAGACCGTCGTCAGAGAACCTGCTCTTCCCCTTTTCGTTGCTTCTCTGTGAGGTCCTCGCATGCTCCCTCTCAATCTTTCACTCAGTCTGCATTTTCTCCCATGTCAAAGCAGGTCATATGTCTCTATGGTTGCTAAACCTCTTTTCTAATTAGTATGTGCACTGAAGACGGTCTGACAGTCACGCAATCTGCTCTCTCTCTCTCTCTGGCTGTTTGTCTATAACTCTATCCTCTCGCTACAGAAATGTCATGCTGCCTTGACACCTCTCCACTGATTGCACCAAAGCATTATGAGCTTCCTAAATGTGCCGATCCTTTCACTTGTAGCTCCACCTCTTCTTTCCTTTATTATTATTTTTTGGTCTCTGCTTTCACAGAATCATAACAGCTAACAATCCTATCAGTGGACAATTTCTTCCAGTTGCACGTCTTGTTTTGTCAGTGCTCGTGTCCCATGTTTTGTGCTCCAGCATTGCTTTTGACTGAAACAACCCCCTTGAGTGAGAACGAACGTCGCTATTTCAGACATCACATGTTTAGCCTGAAATAACTTCGTACGTCAGTGTGATGGAATGTGGAATTTAGACCACGCTTGCAATTTGTGCCGCCCTTTCTTCTTCACGCTCTGTCTGCCTATCCTTGAGTCAACCCAGTCACCCTGTCTGCCGTCTGTGTCCTCGTGCCAGGACGGAGCACAAACACGATCGTCAGAGGAGCTAAAAGGCTCGACGCTTCCCTGCATTATAACTTCGTGTCTTCGTGTCTGCCTGCTTCTCTCCTCTCTCTCTCTCTCTCTCTCCCTCTCCTCCTGGCTGCACTTCTATGGTCATGCCCTCTGGACCGCCGCTGCACACGAGGATCGCTG
>NW_027181475.1:0-5000 GCF_040956055.1 Brachionichthys hirsutus
TATTTTATTGTTATTTTGCATCAATTGAGTAAATTAATATTAGTTTTATTGGTATTGTTAAATGTCGATGATTTATGTACGAAGGACAACAGAAACAAGACCGCAAGGGCTTTTTTGAAATGCTCCTCGCAGAACGCAGAACGCAGAACGCAGCAGCTGCGCGGCCTTCCGGGTGTCACCTGGAGTGACACGCCCCCCTCCAGGTGTCATCTGGAGAGACACGCCGCCGCCGCCCCCCCCCCCCCCCCCCCCCTGCACGCAGAGTGTCGAATGGAGGTGCGGTGCTCCGGCAAACACCTCAAATATTAAGTTTGGTTTCCAAAACCATTAGAACGTCATTTGCAAAACGGCATGTAAGCGAGGACACTCTGCACCGTTCAAATGCTGCGTCAGATACAGGTAAAGTAACGTGAACTCAGCTACACTGGGAAAGGTACAATCAGAACATGACAACAGGCTCAAATCCGGCTTGCGCGTTTCTGTGAGGAGTCTGCATGTTCTCCCCGTGTCTGCGTGGGCTCTCTCCGGGTTCTCCAGCTTCCTCCCACCACTAAAAACATGCAGCTTATTGCAAAAGAGAATTAATTCTCAATTAACTTACCTGGTTAAATAAAGGTTAAATAAAAACATAAAAGAACCTAGCTGATAAGAAATGTTTTCGTTATTTTTTCACTCACTTCATACTTGAGCGTTATTCCTGACTTTTTCTTTAACATTTTCTTTGTAAAATGACTTTTATCGTGGCTTGTCAGGACAGTTCAGTTTTAATAAGTATGATTGTGTAATTTGTAGGTGACCTTTCACCTTTGGCATAAACAAATTTATATAGATTTGAGATTTGTTTCATTTTGCTGGTTCAAAAACAACATAGCAGAATTTGTTTTTGTTGCAAACTTAATGAAAAAAAGACCCAGGTTCTGTATTGTTGTGATTTGTCTTTGATATATGTCTTGGTCTCGGTCTCATCTCGGTCTCGGTAATGTCTTGGTCTCGACCACAACACTAGTTTGTGCTTTTATTTAGAATGGCTTCGGATTTATGTGATAATAGCAAATGTTCCTGTGAATTTGTCTTTAAGTAGGAAACCTCTGCTCAGTTCAATGCGTCTGAATTGCCCGTCAGACTGTGTGTCTGAAAAGGTCAACAAGCAAGAGGAGGCAATAAATGAAGCAGAGGTGCACTGCTTGGTGGGCGTAATTGGGCTAAAGATCCAATATAGAGGAGCAGTGACTTATGGGTAATTACAAGCAATGTCCTGAGACCAAGAGCTGTGAGTGGTTGTCTCTCTGATTCAATCAGCCCCACATGGAGGAGTGCAACACGCAGCTTCTCTCTTAATTGTCCATTACGCTTTACCCATGATGCACAACTGTTTCTGCAGCCATTTCCTCCCCATTTAGTGCAGCAGCAAAGGAAACACAGGGAGAAACACACACTTCTGTGTGTGAACTCCTCCATGTGCACAAAGCACCTCTGCGTTACTCATAAACGAATGTGCACTAGTCACCGCACAACTCCTATTTCCCCCCCCTCTCAAACAAACACAACCCCATTTGCACGTGAACTCTGCCAGAGTGGGCTGCACATTTTGTTCACCAACATCCTTTTTCTGCCAGCGAGCGCTGGTCTGGGCTGACCTCAGTGTGTGCTGCTTGTTTATTTTCACGACAGCCATTTTGGCGAGTTACATTTGATATTTAATTTTAAAACAAATCCAAACACCTTCCTGATAGTACAGTGAAAATGCTTTTGCATCTCTCTTTGATTGTAATATTTGTTCATGCTTAAGCGGGGGGGGAAGGAGGCTTCAGAAGCATATGAAGATGTTCTTGGGACACATAATGAAGAAATACCAGTTAAATGTTTTATTTCACTTTTTAGGACAACTGATGACAAAACATACAAGCTGAAATGCTGTATATGTCGTGTAGAGAGCTTATTGTTCACACACAAACAGCAGAAGGGCTCAACCAGTAAGAGAACAATGTCACATTATCAAAGATCAACCTCGAGTGAAAACAGCAGCCGACAGACAAGGACACTCAAGGTCATGATGATCTGAAATATGATCGAGGCATGGAAAAAAAGTGAAGTCACATTCATTAATAAATCCAATGCAAATGGATAAATTACTGTTTTGAGTTCTTGTTGTTTTTTGAACATTTTCAACCACAATACAAGTTTCTTATTCGGGCATGTAGAGCACACACTTTTAAGTTAGTTTGATAAGCGTGGATGAAACATGTCAGGGGTGACGGCCCAAATTACTCATGCTGTCCCGTTCACTGTTTCAGGTAAGGTGGGGGTGATTTCAGGACAGACAAATACCGGTAAAGAACATTTGGCTAGACATAGAGTGAAGCCAATGAACTGGGTCGTAGCAAGCCGGGTGTTGACTCTGTACTGATATCAAGAATTAAACTACATTGCCAACAAGCTGAAGAAAATATCTGAATAGCAGGACAGTATTTTTCCTTAAACATAAAGAGTTAAAACCAGGACAAATTCCACAACAAAAAGATTACCGGTACCGTACTTCCAGGCTTGGAAGACGGACCAAAGCCCCCTTGAGCTGATGCAAAACCAAGGGGCAGGAGGCCAAAACACATACAACAATGCAGTCTATTCATACATACGTTTCAATAATGAAATGCTGAAATCCCACAGCGGGAGAAATATGACTGTAGAGTTTCTGTCTATTTCATTCTATCATGGCTTTATGAACAATTATAGCTATTCGGGCATAAATCATTCAAGAAGCATTAAATACTCCTTTATCATAGATCACGCCATCAATCTTGTCCCGTAAAGTATCTTGAATAAAAGTAAACTCTTGTACTCAAAACTCTTAAAAGCTTATTGATGTTGAAGGATCCTCATTGTGATAAAAAATAAAAATGCACACAATGCTGCTTTATAAAAAACTTGATTCAGTTCAAAAATAAATCTGAACACTGTTCTAACATCAGATTGTGTAAAAAGTGCTTGCTCTAAAGTGTCTGTAGCATTTATAAACTTGAAATGACGGTTGCAAAACTTCAACGCTACTTTTAAGAATGAGTTCATTGTGAAACGGGGAGAGAAAGAAATGCAGTCACAATGTAGTGAACACCTGTACAGTAAGCGTGAAAAAAAATCATCCTTAAATGTATCATCCCTTCAGAAACCTTTAAAAAACACTCAGTGATTGAACTTTTTTGCTTGTTTTTTGCACCCATGCATTGCATATTCCAGTTTGCACACATTCACAATCACCGCGGTACAACTGAAACAGAGCCTTTTCCATTATCCTTCATGTACACAGAGAGACTTCTGGGGATCTTTGGGCTTTTTTTTTTGTAAACACTGAACATTGGAGCGTCATGTGACTGCATTTCAGATTGACTTCCAGTAAATCTGCGCTATTGTTGCCACCAACCGACCAAACGGATAAAAAGAAGTCACACTTTCCATTCCGTACTTCTCCCAGGGATTTTTTTTTTATATCAGATCAGATATCAGCCTCATTCAATTAGCATGTTTCATCACAAACATTTACACAAGAGGGGGGGGGGGGGGGGGGTACTCTTGAATGACGCCTTCCCACTGCAGTACGGCTGAATGCATGAAGATACGTGTACCGAGCAGCAATACATTGTGATTAGTAACATTAATCACATAAAAAAATAAAATATATCGGCTACTTGTAATCTTACAGCACTAGCAAATATATTAAGAGGTTTTTGCAACAGCATTAACTCGCTTTTATTATCAGCGCTAGGCAACGGCAATCGAACACTCAGCTTCCTCCTAAAGAGGAGAGAATAGAAGAGAAACATAGCTTTTATCTATCACTATTCACACATAAAAAAAAGAAACGTAAGTAATGGCTCTTTCTTTGTTTCTCCCCATTATGAGATTGTCTCATACAAAAGATTCTGAGCGATGCACGAGGACGACTCCCACATGACTCGATTAAGAGTTCCATTAGCATTTTGAGGTACCTTTTGAGTTTTTTTTTTTATTGTGTAACATAGCTATGGAGAGGCTGCCATACACATACACAATGCTTCTGACTCATTCTGGGACTTGTTGAGAAGAGATTTTGTAAATATGTCACCAAACTGCTAATCTTTATTGATTAGCAGTTAAGAAGGTTTCTTTCATGCTATGCTGATGCAGGCTCATCGTTATGTTTTTTAGAATTCATAGCATGAGAATTTTAAAAGATTTAAAAATCTAAAACTAAAAGTTAATGTGACTAAATATTTAAGGAACAGATTCTACCTTCTACCTGTGTGTTAAATGTGGTTATTAGAACTAGTAAGGAGTTCTTTATTCTGCTTTAAATCAGCGGCTGCCGATCGAACAAACTCGTACTTACTCTGGTCAAAGCTTTTGTCTTCAAAATTGTAGCCTGTTCAATGAACAGGAATGGAAATGTGCAAATTACAGCCTTAACTGTCATCCTTTCAAACAATATGGGAGGTGGCAGGAAAAGCAGTTACAGATAACGGAAAGCTCATTTTCATTTCACAATTTGTGTGACTACGTCAGGAAGGTAAATGTTTTAGATGTAGTCTATATATATACATGTTACTATGTAATGCATGTGTAGGTTTATAAGGATGGGTCTATGTAGAGATGTTTTGCTGATACATAGAAATGCTTACCTGTACGCGGCAAAGCCTAAAATGCTCAAAATCCTAATACTTACTGCACATAAGAATTCTTTAGCACAGAAATGACAAGCGGGTAGCACTATTATAGGCACAGATTGTTAATACTTGGCAGATAACAGGTAGAAAATGTAGGCTAATTACAAATGATGCACACTTTCACAGTCGTTCTAATTGTTTCATTTCCCTGCAAAAACATTTAAAAAAGAAAAGAATGCAATGTTTAATAATTAAGCTTTCAGATAAAGTGACAGTTTATCACCTTTGAAGTCCGGGTTGTATTTTTGGGATGACATGGAATACCTGGTTTTCACTGAACTGCTGGCGATGCATCTGCATCCG
>NW_027181476.1:0-5000 GCF_040956055.1 Brachionichthys hirsutus
TCTCCTCAAACGGGGCGACTTGGGTTGAGACTCTTGACACTCTGGTAGCCCTTTAGTCACCTGTGTGACCTTTTACTTGAAAATCCCACGGGCCACCTGTTCAGGTAAGTGTTTAAATGTTTTTGTGTTGCACTCTATTGTGACCTGTGGACTTTTGTCTCATCTAGGGGAAGGCGACTGGGAGGAAAGCACCTCTATGGCTGAGAGCGAAGTTCCAGAGACTTTTATTTCGGCTCGGCTGCTACATACAAAAGAACTGCGGAAAGTTTTTGGTCGTGGGCCTCATGATTTTTGGGGCGTTTGCTGTGGGCTTAAGGGCAGCGAACTTGGAGACGGACGTGGAGAAGCTCTGGGTGGAAGGTAAGTTGTGACCCTTTCATTCTTCTTTGTTTCACTGCTGAACAGTTTGATATTAATGTTTGGAAAGTGCTTCCTGTGATTAAGGTTCAAATCAGAAATTAATCATCCGGGCCATTAAAAAAAAAAAAATTGTTTAAATCATGGTAGGAGGAAAATTTTCTAAAATACATGAGTGTGTTTGATTTAAAACCTCTCTGCAGCACCTTAAATCGTGTGGGATGCAAACACACGAGGTGATCGGTAATAAGGTTGTAATTAAGTTGTAATAAGCAGCTTTTATGGTAGAGGGAAATGTTTTTTGTCAAAGCCGCCATTTTGTGCGAGTGTGTGCGAGTGTGTGTCTGCCTGCCTGCCCCCAGCAGTTGAATGCTCAGAAACTGTGTGTGTGGTCCCTGTTTTTGGACAGCTCTCAACTTTCCAAAAGAAAGTCTCCGGCTGCAGGGAAAAAGTGGAGCCGGGACGGGAACTTGTGTTTCTGTGGAGTCGGGTGCATTTGACAGACCAGGTCTTGCAAAGATAGTTTTCTTTCTTAAGGATAGAAGGAGCTGTGCGTGTGGGTGGTGCTGTGGGTGGGTGGGTGGGTTCGGGGAAGGGCTGTGCTTTTTTTTCCCTTCCTTTTGATCCACATTCCTGCACTTACAGCAAGAGCTGGCTCCGGGAGTCCTGAATGGAGCAGCAGATTTTTCGCTGCATGCAACTGAGAATGATTTTTTATTTTTTTTAAATACAGATTTATATATGAAATCACACGGTTGTGTTTAGTTTTGATCCTTTCTTGCATCTCCTCATTCTAACCAGCCTCCCCTCATATTCAAACGCACACATTAAACACCCCCTCCTGTCTTTGTGTGCTGCTGCGGGGGGGGGGGGGGGGGGGGGGGCAGTGAGTTTGGCCTCATCTGTGACGCAGGTGGATTTGGCGGCGGCTCAGGCGGTGCCGGATCCTGATTGGTGTTTTTCACGTGAGGCGTTCCGGGTGGATGTTTGGCACCTTATCCTGTTTCAAGCTGCTCCAAGTTTCCCATGTTTTGGGATTACTTAACAACAATGCCGTGTCCGTCAGTATGACGAGTTTTAGGGTGGCTGCGTGATGACCCTGGCAGACGGCGACAACATGGTTCACACACACACACACGCACACACACGCACACTGACAAAGAGACCGGGCTGCAGTGGTTCCCTTGGTCCCGGTACATGAGGGGTTCCAGATGTTGTCAGGGAGAGATCATGTTTGTTTAGATTAGACTGCACAGCTGAGGGATAGATTAGTTCTGCCTGGACTGTGGAA
The DNA here is from genome assembly GCF_040956055.1 of Brachionichthys hirsutus. Taxonomy (NCBI): domain Eukaryota; kingdom Metazoa; phylum Chordata; class Actinopteri; order Lophiiformes; family Brachionichthyidae; genus Brachionichthys; species Brachionichthys hirsutus. The sequence goes on from NW_027181476.1 coordinate 1,649, forward strand.
CGCTGTGCTGGGCCGCGCCGCGCCGCGCCTCGCCGGGGTACTGGCCCATCGGCCGAGACGAGGAAGAGGAAAGGGAGAGCAGAGGGCGGCTGTTTGTGTTTCATTTGGACCTGCCCTCCGCAGGCGACCCGTGGACGACCTCCACATGGAAGCTGTGTGGCCCGTGGAGCCACACACAGACACACTGGATCGCTCAATTCAACCGGAGATGCGTTTTTTATGTTTCCTGATCTGGCGCTGTGTCCTTGGTCACGGCGAGCCCCTGATGCTTCCCAGCGTGTCCACGGCAGAGCGCCATTAGCCGAGCGCCAGAAGCCGGCCGGCGTGTTTATTCTGCACGCTGTCACGTGGCAGCGGCGTTCACAGGGGTTGTCTCCTCACGCGGAGCGCTCGCTCTGTTCTCTCTATAAACACTCTAGACACAGGAAGTTCTGTTTATTAGACAAAGTGACAGAGACCGATTGGGAGTGAGCGAAACGTGGCGCGCCTGGTCAAAGTTGTGTCGAACCTTTGAGGACGTCTGGGGCGGGGGGGGGTTGTGTTCTGCTAAGTATTGTATTTTAAACCCTTTCTTTTCAGATTTTACCAAGCTGTGGATACACGTGTTTGTTTACGTCTACTGTGACAATCACAGGAAGTCATCAAGTCAGACAGGAAGTTGTAGTACTGTGCTGCTGTAGTACTGTACTGCTGTAGTACTCTCCCCACACACACTTCCCATTGATATCAGGACCCGTGTCTGCGGTCGAATTCGCATCCAGCCGATGCAGGTGATTCTCAGTTGTTAAGCGCGAGCCTCGTTCAGGGAGCAGAAACACTGGAGAGACAAACGATCCCCCTTTAGAGTTCCTCCTGGCCGCAGACGGAAAACGGAGCCTTCCCTAAAGCATTCTGGGTGAAGGCGAAACACAGGCCAAACTGTAAAGAAAATAGCTGCGCTGCCTCTCTAATTAAAACAGTATCACGTAAACATTGACTCGCACTCTTTCGCTCCGTCTTTGTGTCGCGATGTGGCTGAATGGCTGCGTTGAGTCACGACGGGCGGCAAAAAAAAAAAAGTTGGAAAATGAGCCTTTTGAAGCTCAAGTGCCGGGCTGAAGGGTTGAAGTTGAAACTGGGGGGTGAAGCAGATGCAGAGGGAGCTGCACTATAAATCTGGGCTGAGTTGTGGTTAGCCTGTAGCTTTTAGCATAGCCTTAAGGCGAGGTGCGGAGCGTTAGCACGCAGAGGAGCCCTTTGTTTGCATCACGGACTTGAGTCGAACGGCATCGAGATACGTGTGAGTTTAGAGTCCCCAGATTTATAGCCTGGACGGGGCTAAGGGGAGTCTCAATGCAACAGACTGAGGGGGGGGCAGGGGTCCCCTAGTGCTTTCTTTGGGGGGCATAAGTGTAGAGGCCAGGGGCCACTGCGGTTAGACCCCTGGGACCCTGAGGTCATCTTGTAGAGGCCCCCACTATTTAAAACCTCACCTGATACTCACCCTGTGGCCCGGGTGCAGAGTGAAGACTCGCAGCAGAGGGGGGTGGGGCGGTGGGGGTGGAAGAAATGCTGCAGAAGTGGCAGCTGCCACCAGGAGTTGTGTGTGTGTGTGTGTGTGTGTGTGTGTGTGTGTGCTTGCAGAATATAATAATCGGTCTGCATAGTGATTTTGTGTTTAACCTTTTGACATCCGTCCTCCAGCAGAGGGCAGTAAATCTGATATCTGGTTTGTGCTCTCTTCACTGAACGACTGTATAAAATGAACGGTATGATAAATATTTAAATTCTAGATTTGTTCAGTAAAGGTTTATTCCTAATTTACTGCACTTCTAGCTTGAATGCAACACCTTATTCCTGATATCATCTTAGCAACAGGTGCTAATCGGTGTTTGGCTCTACCCTGAGCCGGTTTTATGGTTCTCAATCCAGTTGCAACTCCCCCCCCCCCCCCCCTTTTTTTTTTTTTTGCATGTCTGTTTTGTATCGAGAGCATTAAGCATTGAGGATTAAATTGAGAGAGACTGTGGTTGTTTTGTTGTTCTGCTGCACGCAGAAGAAGCCTCGACATCCTTTTCTTGTGGACCAAGATGAGGAAGAGGAGGAGCGGCCCGAATGCGGCGTCTCCTCCGAGAAGATCGCGGTTTGCGTGATTGAATTACCGGTATCCAGCGTTTGATGTGTATGGGAGCGCAAACACACACACACAGACACACACACACACACAGTGAGGCTTCGGGCGTTTTGGTCGTGGGAATTAGTCGGTGGTAGGCTTTCTGTTTTTGTCAACTTCTTCTTTTCATCTATATATTTCCCTCGTTCCCTCATGTTCTATCTCCGACCAGAAAACACACGTGCACTCACGCCCCACGCTTCTCTCCTCGCTGCTGCAGAATCCACAGCAAAGACTCTCGTATACATCTTTATTTATTTCAGGCCGTCTCCCACGTTTGATCCGCTTTTCTTTTTCTTTTCTTTTTTGCATTTTCCAAACTCGGTTAACGTCGTGCTCATCAGCAGCTCGCTACGAGCAGGATTAGAGCTCTATAGAAGCCGCAACATTCCAGCGTGTTGTGTTAAACTTTACGAGCCGTTCTCTCCGGCTGCTTCTCCTTCATGTGAAAGCAGGCTTGTATACATTAGTCCGGCAAATGCAAAATAATGTTTTTAAAACGTGCTCTTTAATCACGATGTGCGTGCGCGTGTCTGTGTGTGCGCGCTGCCTCCCATTCACAAACGGCATCCTGAGATGCCTCCAAGTTCTCTGTTTACATTTTGCATTCTTTCAGGCGCTCTTATTCAAAAACCAGAGCCCAGCGAATGACTGACCGCAGGAGACTGGAGAGAATTACCCTCCCCCTTCTCTCTCTCTCTTCTCCCTCTCTCTTTACCTAAACCCACCCCACCGCCCCCCCCCCCCCCCCATCCCTGGCTGGAGAGAGTGGCCTCAGAATGCCAGATGTATTACAGAGTGAGCCACTGCAATGTAAACACTAAGGCCTGCCATGAGAGCAGGGTGGTCTGGCCTCCCTCCCCCCTTTCCTCTCTTCCCTCCCTCACAGCGCTGACTGCCAGAGGGCTGTACAAAACAGAAGAGTTAGAGTGTGTGTGTGTGTGTGTGTGTGGAAAGAAACAGGAGTATAGTAGCAGCAGTGTGTTTGTGTTTTGGCTGCAGTGCCTCCCGTACGCCGAGAGAGATCGGAGTGTGGATTGATGCTTTTCAGACTGCAGCGCAGATCTTTTTTTTTTATATATATATATATATATATATATGCAAACACACTATTAACATCAAATTGTGTGTGTCACTGGAATTTCGTAGCCCTTCTGGCACACGTGGATGCGTAACAGTATAGGCCGTTGCAATTCCTGC
>NW_027181477.1:0-5000 GCF_040956055.1 Brachionichthys hirsutus
CCGGCGGCTTGTGTGTTTGTCTGTCTGTTAGCAACAGAACTCAAAACGTTACGGACAGGTCATGCTGAAATTTTGAGAGCAATCTGGATACTTGTCTTTGAATACAAAAAAAAAGAAGAGATTTTTCCATTTACTTATAATGGAGGATCATGAAGAGCGAGCATCCTGATCTGGATGACTGAGAACCTACACAGATATTATAATGGAGGCTTTTTCAAAAAATCATACCTAATAAAACATTTATTCAATTCACTCACCAAATATCACAGTCATAAAGGGTCCGATATGAACTATCATGCAAAATGTCTTCTGGATCTGATCCAGAATGGAAAAAATATTACATTTTAGCATTGAAAACTCCATTTATGGATTTAAAAAAATATATAAAAATACACATCAATGCCGATTCAATTTTAATGTTCATGGTTGGTGTGTAAAGATACAAACAACAATTCAGAACCTTTTGATGATGATCCGGATCACCATGTAAATCCAATTACAAGGGGAATGAGCTGCTTGGTGGAGGTCTGCGCTCTCTAAGTGCTTTTCCAGTTTTGAATGCTATTCAAATACTCAAAGCTTTAATTTTGCATTTGTTGCCCTTTTATTAAGCAGCATGCCAGGAAATAATTAATTTCCATGCCAGAAGAAACAGGTGTACATTGGACTGACTAATGTAGCTACAGTTCAATTAAGAGAACGGTATTGTTCAGAGAACATTCAACCGGGAATAATATGAATTTCTTGGCAGCTGGGTGAACGCAAAGCTGATGACTTCCTTAATTGTTCAAGGATTTCTTGTAACCATTGTAAACTGTCAAGAACCTGCAAAGAATAAACCTGTGCAGAATAATCATGTGGTTGTATGTTTCCTCAACAGTTTATTGTCCACTTGTCTCGGAAATGTTAGCATGTCTTTCACTTATCTGACTGATAAACAATTGTTGTTGGCTTTAAATAATTAGCCCTTTAGATGTCTATTTTGATTGAAAACAGATTAGAGAACAGACACTTGATCTTTGCCGAAAGGCTAGCCCTATCCATTATATGCAGGCTTTAAACATAGCTTATAAATATATTTTCTTTTTTATGTTAAAATTATCTGTTCTCAGAATCAATAATGTCTGTCAGGGTTGACTCAGATCCAATGGCATGGTATGCAGTAAACTGTAGTACTTTCAATCAACAGCAGAGGGCGCTGTTCCAGCTACACGTCTGATAATGTATGTGGAGGAGTAGGAGAACTCCAAAAATCTGTTCACATTATATCCTGTAAAGCAGGAATATTTTAGTCTTGTGTGTAATTTGAAAAACATCTGGTGGAAATGATTTGATTACTTCTACATTTGTTAGAAGTTTTTAAAAAATGAGTTGCTGCAAACACTTTGATCCAGAACTAACAAACAATCAGAATACGTGTATAGCTGAGAGGCAAATGGAATACCCTAAGGCCAGGAACCTTTATCTTGACTTCAAAGCCAAGATAAATCCTTTGTGAAATATTTGACCCTCCATCCTTTGTTTGTTTGGGTTAGGGGGGATTAAAGTCACCCAGCAATGGTGGATTTTCACAGAAACCATTATGCTGTTATGTATGTAATACAATGGTTACAAAATCAGAAGGCAAAAAAGGACTGCGCTGACCACATTCAGTCAGGTTATACAAAGATGTGCACCCTGGTTTTATAAAAGCTATTCAATCGGATCATAATTCACTTTTTAAGAACGAAAGCGTTTCAAGTAATGCATTGCTAAGAATTTTTTCGAAAAACCAAAGTGGCCACTTCGGATCTTTTAATAAGAATTCCAGGTCTTTATTTTCGACTATGTTGTAAATGCACTTTGTTGACGATGTAATTATCAAAGTGTATCTGACCAGGACTCTGAATCTTTAGACAAAAGGGGAAAAATCTCAAGAAAGAATTCCAGAACAAACAAACAAATAGTGACAGGAGACCAATGTACCGGTAGTTTCATTAGAAGTGACCCAAAAGGCTTTGAACCATACAAAGAATATTCAAAGAGATGGGATATGTATCACAGCTGGTTTTGGGTTCGGGTGTGACCAGTTCTGAATTGATCATCATCATATCTGAACTCAATTTTATCAGATAGTCAAAGGATGTGTAATAAAATAGAGAATACGTTTGCTTTCAGAGACATTTAGGTCAGAAAGTTAACTCGAAATGAAAGTTTTTCTGCTGTCTGATCATGTGATGGCAAAGAGTATTCTAAATGAAGTGAGAAGTACACATAGTTTGAAAATGGTTGAAGTGCTACTTGTACTTTAACCATTTTATCTTAAAGTGCATTTTCACCGACACGTCGAGGTCAACTTTAAAAAAAATCTCATTTTTGCTGCAATGATGTTATATTTTTTATAGAAACTAAAATGTGCCATATTATCCAGTGATGTTTCCTTGCTGTAATTTTACCAGCATGACATTTTAGAAAACTAAGACCCCTGTGTGCGTGTGTGTTTTGAGACACGCCCCATGTTAAACTACAGTAAAGTATATTATTCAGCATCACGATACGGAAAATACGACGACCTGCATGAAGCAGTGTTTGTGTTCTTGTGTGTTTGTTTCCTAAGCGCTGAGGCAGAAAATGGCAAAAGGGATCCAGGACTTCAAGGACAATTGTTGAGATTGTAGAAAGCTATTTGCCTCCATGCAGTATATTTATCTGTTTCCTTATCTTGCTATCAGTGTGACCCCCCAACCCCGTCTTGTTCTCACTGCAGTTTCAATATACCAAGACCTGCTACCCTAAAATAATAGTGTAGTTGATGCTGCATTTGGAATTGCTGAACTTAACTCACCTGAGAATCAAAATCATTTCCCACTATTTCATCTCTGTTTAGATCACAGAGATGCCACTTATGCTCTGAGCGGTCACCAAATCCAACATGTCTCAGGCTATCAAGGTTGATGAAAAGACGCTGTCAGCATAAATTTATACCTTTCCGAAAAGGAGTCATCTGAAGATGACGTATGCCTGGGATGTATAACAAATACATTAGTGTGTGATGCATCAACTAATCCTTACGTGAGTCGACACTTGCTTATATTGTTTGGAATATATGACCATGTACCCTTCAATCTCATCCTAAAAAAAATAAATAAGCACAATGTGTGTAGGACAAAATCAGTCATTGGCACTCCAATGCTTCAGGGGGAATGTGATCGAAGGGCATCCATCCTGGGCATCAGTAAGATATACTGTATCCAGTGGTGGTGGTGGCTGATGACACTGCTGAATCTGATTAATTTGGTGAATTGTGTTAGTTTCCTCCTTGTAATCTGATTTGAAATAATAGATACACATATTTTACTACTTTTATAATATTTGTGTCTCGTTTCCAACATGTCCCGTTTCATTCGAGGTTGAAACACTGGCGAGAATCCAGAACTGCCCTTGAACTTTGTTCTCTAAGGATACCACATCCTAAAGATGGTTCTAAAGATGTCCTCGTAATATTTTCCATGCCATCATCTCACACATTATCTAGCCCATCGTAAGTGCTGAATCATCAGCGTCCATCTCTCAAAGGAGTTCGCTTCACCAACATGCATGCAGGGAAACGCACTCAATCATAGTCGCCAACGCAATTGTCTGACAAAGGCAGGGGAAGCAACCAAGTTCCCCATTTAACTCGTTTCTGAGCCTTCTGTCTCCGGATTGGCTTGACATGATTAATGAAGCTCCCCCACCTCACAATCATTCAGGTGAGCTTGGAGTGAGGGTGGAGTGAGGGTGCGTGCCATGCGTCGATTTGTCCACGTCCGCAATGTTCTCCGAAGCATTTTCACGATGCAAAGTTAAACAGTGCAATGAGAGCGAAAATGGATGAGCTGGAGAAAAATGTGACAGGAAAAAAAAAGATGAACTGTATTGCCATTTAAAACTATGCAAACCATCTACCTGCATCTCCATCGTTCTTCTTCTCTGCTCATTTATTCACCTTTATGCTCTGTTGCTTTGATATGAAGTAACCTTTGCGTATTTTCCTAGTTTTTGTGTCACATCTTGGGAGGTCCCTTAAGTTTTCTTGTAATTTTACCACGAACGTCTAGCATTTTCTACTGATACGTTCGTGGATGGGTTTGTTGTCGTTCACTCATTTCCCATCTTTACTCCGTGTGGTTTTGCTCCAGGTCAGAGAGATGGCTTTTAGTATTTGGCCCACCCTAAGGATTGCAGGGAGGAAATGCAAGCCAGCCAAAACAAACTGCATAACAAGCTACTGGCATGAGGATAGAAATTGTGTACCCATAATTTGCTTACGGTTTGCAAATTAAGGGCTGAATTTGCTCCGAGCTCTATTCTGCATCTGTCTCTTCCTTTCTTTCCCTGAGCACTCCCTCCGCCCCCTGGATGCCTTTCTTCCCCTATTTCTTGATAAGAGTTGTGAGGAAAGTAGGCTATTAAATCCTTGAATATATGAGGCAGTGAAGGTATCAAGCGCTCATGTAGATTATCCCAATATTTGCATCTGGGTTTAACTGCAAAGTTCCCCGGCACTTACACAAACCAATTGCTGTTTCATCTAGCAGATCATTTTCAATTCAACCTGGAATGTAAATTATACCAAAGCCCCACCACATCAATTCTTCCACTTGCATACACACCCATACACACCCTCCCTCATTTTCTTTTTTGCCTTGTTTGTTTCAGAGTCAAGGAGGGAGGAGATCTATTTTCAAAATGTACTATTCTTATTGCTGCCCCTTCTATTGTTATTGCCTCTTACAGATGAGATGCTTTTCTCAAGGATAAGAAAGGAGAGGCGCGCATGTCTGTGTGTGTGCACACGCACGTACGTCAGCCACAATAAGACACCACCAAAAGGGGAATTCACCGCATTAATGTATTTGGCATCAGGCTTTTATTTGTCTCTGTCCCACGTCTCCAAGCCAGATGCTTAAAGGATTACAGATAGCTAGAATTGAGATCTTCCCTATTCAAAGCTAGACAAAAAAAAAAAAAAAATTAAC
>NW_027181478.1:0-5000 GCF_040956055.1 Brachionichthys hirsutus
CACACTTCTCCTTGAGCAAGCCAAAGGCAGGCCTGGTGAAAAACAACACCAGTATCGATATGCAACTTTAATTAGACTGCACTCATCATGTATTGATAAGGGGACTCAAACAAGCAGAAACAGAACAATCAGCTGGACATATTTCATCCTTCAAAAGTTCAACTCATCCAGTTATTTTGGTGATTTCTTGCTAAATACAGCGAATAAATGTCCATAATTGCAGAGCTTTGACTCAGAATGACTAATGAATCCCTCATGCAAGTGAACCGCGACCACACCATCCTGTAGATACACACACACATGCATGTGCACGTGCACACACGCTTGTTGTGCAGCGCATCGCTGACAGCTGATTGATGCAGGCCTCATGAAGGACAGGGATCTCCCTTCATTATACACGAGGAGTAACAGAGAGAGAGAGGAGGGAAGATGAGAGATGTACAGCGAGGATATAAAAGGTGGCCAGAGGAGCGAGTATGAAGGAGAAAGAGGAGCGGAGATAAGCTCACATGATGGAGGGAAAGAGGAGTTGCATAGATGGGAGGATGAGAGGGGGAAAAGGAGTGGGAAGAGCAGCTGAAAAGAGGAGGTTGATGAATTTTGTCCCCTCATGCAGCATTTGCTGAACCACCTCATGCTGCAGTTGCACACACAAAACACACACACACAGACACGCACATCTGCACATACACACACATGTAGCCTACGTACACTTCTATTGTCAACCAAAACAAACGATTTAAAACGATGCTGTAGGTTGTAGGTATGTCTCCAGACCCAGAACCTAAAACATGCATCCAAAGGTAAAAGGTTCTGTGTTTTACCGTGAGCCATACCCAATATTTACCAGGTCCCGTTTCCCCCTCCTGCCCTGCAGTTACCTCTAACACGTGTTCCCTCACCTGAGCCTCCACTCTCACCCACCAGCTACCTTACCAGATCAACAGCCCCCCCCCCTACCAGAGAGCCTCGCATTTCATGGTCAGATTTCCAGTTATTTCCTGCCTGTTTCATTCTGAAACCTTGAATAATGAAAAAATTTAAATGGTTGTTGTGGAATTGATTTACAGATTCTGGACATTTATCTCTTTCCTCCTAATTCATTTGTTTAGGTTCCTTGATTTGTGAGTCGTTATATGCGCATGTAGTTTTTGAGTTCTACGCCTTCTTTATAGAATAGAATAGAATAATTATATGTTTGTTTCTTCAGGTATTTTATATTTCTATAGCTATATTTGTTTCTGCAAAGATTTCTGATCATGACAAAATGGGAGGATTCATTCATATCTGGCACTTTATTCAATATAATTTTTAGTTTTATCTTTCATTTATTTTACTCTAAATGTAATATTACATGCATTTTCTTCATACGTTCTTGTGTTTCTTTCATAACCTATTATAACATATTTTGTCTTATGAAAACTTACACTGTCTACATTACAATATTAGTCCAGACCAAAAATATGCATTGTTTCAAAGCATGCGCCCCCAAAAGGGGCCTGGCTGATGCCTTAATGCCTGATATAAAGTCAAGGACAGAATCCACCAAAGAAAGTTAAGGAAATAAAGGGATCCCAGTCCCACATCAAACGAGCTGTTCAGTTCTTTTTTTTATTAATGTTGAAAAGAATAACAGACTAAAAAAGAGCGACAGCAACCGACGATGCAGAGAGAAAAATAAGTAGATAATGTACGAGATGGAAGGAGCACAGGATGCCATGAAATATGTAGGAAGGAACAGCTCAGCACAGGAACACAAAGCCATTAACGAAAGCCCTGCAAGATGCAGTCAGCGAGAAATATCAACATCCATTTCCTTATCTGGTACAGATGAGCACACACAACTAAAAGCACATGCGCACGCTCACCATCTTGGTACATGGAAAGGTCACACTTTAATATTCTCACATGTGAACACGTAGCCAAACACACTTCTGTACTCTCAAAAGACACAAAAACACAGGCATGCATGGAAGAGCGGCACAAAGAAACAGACGACGCCTCCCGGCCCCTGCATCAGTGCATTTTGTGCTGATGTGTAAATCGCTGATTTCGTTCGTGAGAGCCAGACAGTGCTTTTTTGGGGTCTCTCTCTCATTCAGGCAAGAGGTCAAGAGGTCAGCTGCCAACTTCCACAGACTGTGGCTCAGGATGGGATGAAATGCTGCTGGAAGCTGCGTTCATTCGTCTGTGTTCAGGGGCCTGGGGGGGCCGACAGGTCGGTGCTGCTTTGAAGGCATCACCGGTGCGAAGCTGCATGGAACTTAGCAGCACAATGTCTGCATGCTTGTAACATTGTGTATATATAAAATGATCACGATCTGCATTTGTGTTTTGGAAGACGATGCGCGCACACACACACACACACACACACACTAAATATAATTAATAAAAAAAAAAACCACCCCAATCTCCACATCTTTCTCTGTGATGAAAACTTAATTCTAACTTCTCTCCATCTAAGCCCGAATCCCGTTTGGACCCAGCATTTATTTATATATTTATTTGAGCATCAAAACATCAGGCATAAACGACGAAATTATCAAAAAATAAAATTCTAATAAATAATAAATAAACAAGCAAACACATTTTCAGAAACATATATACATGTGAAACTCATGTGTAGTATGAAGTCTAAACTTATAAAATCCTACCCCCCCCCCCCCCACCACCACCACCACCACCAACAACAACAGATCAGCTGACAACTCATAAGCACATATAAATACTTAAATATAATATATTTGTTCACACATAATAAACATTTCTACAAACTTAACTCGTTCGTGTTCTAGCAGGTGGTCAAACACAATCAATGCATTTGTTGCTTCAATAATTACCACGTTTTTATCTATCAATAAGTGCATACCTTAAAAATAGCTCACATTGAATCACTGTCTTGTTTTGTTTTTGTGCGTGTCTCACGCAACAGCAACCGCAGGAACAACAGGTCCAAAATGTGAGTGCTGAAAACGAGCACCGGGACTCCGCAGACATTTATGATCTAATCATTAATACAGATCACATTCTGCTGCCGCAACCGCGTGACGCGCGCAACACACGCACACACACGCACACACACACACACACACACACACACACACACACACACACACGCAACGCACGAGGCGTTCCTCTACCTGAATGCTGCAGGAGAGCTCCGAGTCGTCCAGCAGCCGGATGGTGCAGAACACCTCCTGGTCCAAGGAGCGAACGCTTGGGCTGCGAAAGCGGAGCATTTTCATCCTCCTGTCGGTTCCGGCTCAGCTCCTCACGCCCGCGGATTCACGCACAGAGGCGGAGGACTCGAGCGCACACGCGCGCATGCATGTGGGCGTCTGTCGGTCGGTTTTTCTCGCCACCTGGGAGGCCCTTGGAATGAAGGAGTGGATGGAGAGATGGATGACCGGCCACCAGGTGGATGTAAGGATGAATGGATGAAACGGAGCGGAAGGGAGGAGGGCTTCTGTTGCAGCCGTCTCCTGGTGCTGCGTTCACGTACTGACGGGAAAGATGTCAAATGTATTTTAAACTATTTCAGTCAAAGAAACGGCCAGTCCATCTTATCAACGCATACCCACAGAAGATGTCGTTATATTATATTAAATGCATTTAAATGTAACTTTGTAATTACGATTTATTTGGTGTTGAGTATATAAAGACACATTCTTATCCTGTAAATGCCTACTATTTACGACTACCTCTGAAAGCATCACTATGTATATGTATGTACTTTGTAAATATGTATTTTCCTGTGAAGTGCGTAAACAGCGAATAATTTGTGTCTTTATTTCCTGCAAAATTCCACTCCAAACCAGGTGGTGGCGATGTTGCCAGATATAACATTACAAGCCGTCAGTAGAAGAAGAGGGGGAGAAGAAGAAGAAGAAGAAGAAGAAGAAGTATGACTTTATATCCTCGCGTTGCGTATTTTCGTTAATATGATTTTTACGTAAAACAAAAATATTTATTCACTCAGTCGGCAAAATAAAGTTCTGATATTTACGCATCAGAACTGCGCCTGTTTAAGGTTTCATCAGCGTCGCCTCCCGCTCTGTTGTCTCCACGTACAGATCAGCATATCCGCTTGAGAGGCGGCTACGTCATCCGCTGTATAAACAATGTCATTGATGTTTTTTCTATTTCAGGACTGGCCCCTCTTTGAAGAGTCTTGGTAGCACAGAAAGGATGATCTACATCCTAATGGGAGTCTCAGGCTGTGGAAAGTAATCCCATAGATGCTGTTTATTAATCTGAGGAAACTCTAAACTCCAGATTAAATCCTAGTTATTTTACATTCACATCTATTTTGCTGAGTCCCGAAGATCATTCTGCTGTAGCTTCAAAGCACCGTCAGCTTGCCTGCTTCATACATAAATATCATAAGTACAACTAAACTGTGTTCGTAATGTTCATAAACAGAAAGATAATAGTAATCTCAATTATGTTAAACTATTAACACTCGGGAGAAAAGAGTTCCTTTGTTCCTAAGAGAGTCACCGATTCAGTATCTGTGGTGGACAATCAAACTAATTTGTGAAAGATTTATGCACATCAGTATCATAATCATTGATTATTGGTAGTTGATCAGATTCCTGGTGTTTTTGTAGCTTTTTCTGTTTATTAATTATTATATACACGTATCTGTGTTTTTCTACACAGAAGCACTTTGGGGGCCTTCTTATCAGAAAAGGTAATCGGCTTCATCTGATGATGAATATATTTATTAGAAAGAATGTTAGAGCAGCACAAGTACACGCAAATACGCCTTCGTGTGTCCGCCCGTAACAAGAGACTTCATGCTTGTGTTCACTCACCAGCTGGGCTGGCCCCTGCATGAAGGAGATAACTTTCACCCGCAGGAGAACATCGAGAAGATGGCTCGGGGTGAAGCGCTCACAGATGAGGTCAGCCGGGGGGGGGGGGGGCGTTTCATCCCATCACACAGGATTTCATTTGTACATTTATCTTTTCTCTGTCCGTGTTGAAGTTCAAGATAA
>NW_027181479.1:0-5000 GCF_040956055.1 Brachionichthys hirsutus
TGGACGAGTAATCTTTAGTGACAATTTTGCAAAGCTCAGTTAATGTGCCACTGTACAGGCATGTTTCCATGGTTACATATTTTCCACAGCGTTTGCCGCTGTTTATTCCAACATCATGAACAGTATCATATTTAGCTGATTAGTTTATGGACTGCAGAACAAGGCATGTTGTATTGTGTATTGATTCTCTTTAAAGACACCAGGGCATGACATTTAGATTCTGTTCTTGAGCAATAGTATTTATTTGAACGAATATGTACCGGTAATCTTTTAAATCATCATATGTGAATTTTTTTTATCAGATCATATTTATTTCAAAAAATTATTCTATACAGCTTTACTCCTTAAGGGCACTTCTGAAGAGCAACCAGAGAGGAGCGGAGTCTAAATCAAACAATCTCTCTTTGGCTGCCATGTTTAGTGTAAATAGACTAATGAGAGCTGGTGGCACGATTACAAGCGCAGGTGTGTAAGTGTACATGCTTCAAAAACCCTGTCTCTCTCTCGCTCTCTCTCTACCTCTCTCTACATCAGATGCCTGTCTGTTATTCTGAGCACAGGGAGTAACATACTCGATCAAGTCAACAAATATAATTGCCTCCACCTAGGAAAAACTGCTGCTCCTACATTTATGCCGTTGTGACTCATTATGACTCATTATAGAGGACATTCTTCACGCCGTTTTCTAATTGACGACCCATTTTCATTTTGCCGGTGTCAGAAATCCCTAAACTATCTGGGATTTTGGGTGACTGTCTGACATCATTATCGATCATTATGCTACTTATAAAAGAAAGGTGCTTTGAAGCTTGGAAAATGTTATGCCATTTCACAACCCGCCTATAGATCATCCTCAACGGGTACAGCAGAATAAAGTGCACGTAAAGTCGGTAGAGCAAGAGCGAAAAGGAGAAACCGAGACCACATGGGATCTGCAAAGGGATTGAGATGCAGCACAAAAAGGTAACATTACAGCCTCACTGCAACATTAAGACGGGAAGGAGAGGAGTGTGAGGAAACTGGACTAATGAAGAATGCAGGAGATGACAGAAGCTCTAAGAAGTAAAATACCAAACATTATGATGACAAAAATGAGTGAATATGTAAACGAGATGAGAGCCAGAACACAGAGCAATGGCATTGTGACTGCATGTCAGCAAGGTAAGACATGCATGACCTTTTTCACTGTCCTAATAAGGTCAAGCTCGCCACCAAGTTGTTAGTAATTAAACGTTCTTTCAAATATCAGTGAGCAAACGATAGATGCACAGTTTGATGCCACCTTAATCACTTTGTTTTTCATTGTTACACTCATTGACTAATTGTCAGGGTTCAACTCACCCATTGAATTTTCATGTTAATTTGAATTTACTCCTGGATTCACTATAGACATTTTGCTAAAATGGCACCAATCTCACTGTAAGGTAACTGTCTTAACTGACGGGCACATTTTCAGTGGTTAAGCGTGATATTAGACACCACTTCAATATATTTAAGAGAAACATATGACAATGCTTTTGCAAGAAGATTCGTTATTGTCCACTCACTTTGCATACAGAGCCCGACAGTACAGTTTTGAGACTGGAGAACCAAGCCCTCACAGTCCTTTCCTCCATTTTTAGGTGCTGGGCTGTTGCATTCCCTCCTCCTCCACTGGGTACATTCTGTCCCACACGCTGACCACTTACTCCAGTCTGTCCACACGCCATCCACTGCAGTAGAAGTAGTCAAAGGAACGAGACAAGGAGTGAGAAAGAAAGGAGATAAATGCGAGATTATCAATCTCAATTAGCTCACAAACCTGCCAACATGTAGCACTGAAAAAAGTAATTCAAATAACATTTACCAGTGCACAGTGTGGTGCAGGGCAGCTTCTGTATGGCCTGTCCATCACAAGGCAGTCCTCCATTGAGAGGGGCTGGATTAGTGCAACTGCGGGTTCGCTTCTGGAAGCCACGCCCACAGCGGCTGTTACACACTGACCACTCTGTCCATGTCGACCAACCACCATTCACTGCTCGACAGAGATGAGAAGCATAATGAGTTAATCCACACGTTCAGTTATTGGCCATTTCAGAGAGAGAGCTGATGTTCAAGGATGTGCAGCAAGATGAAATTTCTGAGGTGCACTTTAACTGCTCTGTCTCAGCCCAGCGGGCAGAATCCACACATTCCCAATGCGCAATTAGAAATGAATCAGTGAATGAATCAGAATCAGTCAAATCAGGTGAACCCGCACTGTTTGCCATCTACTAGCCATTTTTGTTCAGTGATGTCAGATTTGGAAAATGCACACTTTTGAAGGACTGCGTTCACACTGCGAGATTTTCACATCACACAAAGCACACTGACCCCCCCCCCCAAAAAAAAGACGAGTGTCATGTACTCCCGAACAAACTCTGGTGAGGCAAAGGCCATTGTTGCCTCCGTCCTAACCCTGACCCTAACCCGGAGGACCTGCATTTGTGTGTGCACCATGGAGCTTCATGATGGTAAAATCTTTGTTTGGGAAGTATTTGTCACACTTATCATGAACTCATCATAAAAGATAGTGACATGATACATGTCCCTTGTATCTAAACCATGAGTAAAAGACAGTTAAGGAGTTAACCTTGCACTTCGGGGTACATACCTGTGTGACATGTACCCCATTCAGCAGCTAAACACCTAGCTAAACACACAAAACTCTACATGACTGTTCATGGCAGAGTGGGTAGCATCAAGAGTCTTTAATTACCGTAATGAGGGGTAGGGTGAGGCAAACTGGTCTCCTTAATTCTCTACCGCCTCTCTTACTAATCCTTTTTCCCTGCTGTTTTTCCAATGTATTTTTTTTCTTCATTACTATTTCAGCTTGTCAAGAGTGACAGCTGGGCCCTTGTGAAGATTGAACTTCTGATTGAACAATGTATTTCTGTAAGGACATATCAGTGTCTAACCTCTCCATCTCATGCTACCTGTATTGAACACGAACACACGGTTATTTTTGATTGAAACATTATTTCTTATGAATAGACTCCTGCGTGTGTGTGTGTGTGTGGGGGGGGGGGGGGGGGGGGGGGTCACACTACGCACTGTTTCTCTTCAACATTTTACCTGCCCTCTAAAGTCAAGCTGGTATTTGGATATTTTCTTTTTTTTAAAAGTTAAACAAGGTGTGAGGCTTTTTCCTCCTCTTAACCAGCTTTTCTCAGCTTTTTGTAACAATAGGAAGAGAGAAGCATTGTTGTCTTGAATGCAAACTAACACAATTCAAAACTGAGCTTTTCAAAAAAGTTGGCTTTATTGTTTCTCACAGCTGTTGCCATCTGCTGTGTTCATTTGGTTCTGGCTAAACATGCAAATATCTGGAAAGGCAAAGTATTCTAATTTCTATCTCAAGGAATGATTGGTTGTTTTTATTATTATTGAGTGAGGTCAAGGGTGATGAGGCACTAGCAGGCTAATCGCACTGAAAGGGTGTTGCGATGGGAGCCGAGCTGATGTCATGTAGCAGATGGGAGCTGGCTTGGTTGGCTTGAGGGGATGCTCTTAGCATGTAGCAACTTGTCATATCAGTAATATCAACATTTATGATAAACAAAGAAAATAAATCACAGACACTCTGAGTAATCCCAAAACTCTACCATAAAGATACTGCATTTATCAATGTACGAAGCTCCACTACTAGCTACAAATATGCAAACTCACCAAAGACGATGACAGTCGCTGTCGTGCTTCGTCTCTTCGCCACTATGTTCTTAGCCACACACGTGTAGTTGGCGGTGTCAGACAGACGTGCCTGCTTGATGATCAGGTTGTGGTCGATGGTGATATAGAAGTTTCTGTCTTCTGCTGGGTCAATTATCTCTTCGTTCTTCAACCACTCCACCTGGAGGAGAAAGGCAGGAGTGACAAACGGATCAGGGTTAAGGTTTCTCTAAACCCGTGAAGTGAAACGATCAATATAAGTAATTTAGAACATGGAAGAATGGAATTGTAGTTGACTGATGCTCTTATTTGGTTGTGAACTACCACTTGTTTTTGTGAGTTTATGTATGCTGTGTGTTTCTTTTAAAAAGAAGTCAGTATAAAAGAAATATTATTATAAAACAACTGATGCGTGATTATATGCATGTGTAATCTTGTCTCTCAAAAATCTTGTGGCTGAAATGACCAACAATGTTAATGTAGTTTGTGAGGTAAAATGATTAAATAGAAGTAAACGTGAAAAATACAAAACACAGGACGATATTTATGCAACAAATCCCAGGCATCATACAGCTGTAGAAGTAAACAGGGTGGATCTTGCAAAATACAGAAACTTAGTGCGGAAAATGTCTTCAACACATGCTTCCAAAAGGTACTTTGGGTGAAGCGTGGAACAGTGGGACACTATCCTATTTACGAGCCTGATCACATTTCCTGAGTGCCGTATTTACTGGCCCAAACCCTCATAAATTCAGCCTGTTCAAGCTTTACGGGATGCACCACATATCCAAGTCATGTGGTTTGAGTCGCGTTGTTTAATTTCCTCCTCCTTTCACATTAGGAAATGGAAATATCAGATGCAGAAACGAGGAAATTCAAAGTTATTCTTCCATTTACGGCTTGCTGTGGTTTGGCTGTTATTCCTGGTCTTGCTCCGTTATTCTTCTGCTTCCTGCTCTGATCTTGAGATATTCTGCCAGGTTCTTTGGCCATGGGGTTTTGCTGTAGCTCTGAATTTTCAATCATAAGTGAGGTTCTGTGTGACCTTTCAGTTTCCATTACAAAGCAAAGGTTATACTGGAGAATAAAGGAAGCATAAAAAAACAAACATATACACCTCAAATGGTCATTTATTCTTATACTGTAGTATGAAGAAAAAAATACAAAGGGATGAATCATTACCCTTTATTACATTATTGTTAAGTAAACTGTACCGAGTTCAGAGATAAAAATAAGTAAACATGCACAAAGAATAGCCAAAAAAAAAGACTGCAATACACAGAACCTATTGTTTTCTGTTCACAGATATC
>NW_027181480.1:0-5000 GCF_040956055.1 Brachionichthys hirsutus
GAAGGGATGTGTGCGTGTCTTACTTGTTGTGTGGTTGTGGATGTGACAGCCTTGCAGTGCTGCATGTTGTGTAACCTGTGATTGTGTTGATAATCATGTTCCCATCAGCTGTCTGTGGATTCCAGTGGCCTGTGGCGATACATGCGATCGCTGTGTGTGTCTGTGGCCATGTCTTAATGAGCAGATATTCCTGGTCTGTGGGTTTACGGTTGAATTAATGCATGCTGGCATCGTTTAAGGTGAATGCATCTGGAAGATATTCCCACTTTCTTCCCGTCTGTATTTATGCCTGTCATTTTCGGTTGTGATGACGGCAGCACAAACGCCCATCCCCACCTCATCATAACCCGCAGTGCGATCGGCTTCTCGTTTGAACACTTGATACTCTATAATCATGATTCCCTTGTGGCGTGGCTCACAGGGCTGATTGCAAGTCACCTTCTCTACTTTTCCTTAAGCCTTACTTTCTCTCTTTTGTTGTGTATTTTCTTCTCTTCCTCTGATCGCAGGGCGAACAAGATCGCCACTCGGTTGGTGATTGGTCCTAAGTACACCGAGCTGAGGGACTGGCACCACGGAGTGTCCGCTCGCACCCTCAATGTCCAGTAGACATCATGAGTGTAATTCTCGTGCGTGCATTTGTCTGCCTGTGTGTGTACTTGTATGCACGATATCAGTTTGACTGCTGACAGTTTGTGGAATGATGGAAATAAAGGCAATACAGCATTCTAAAGTGAGAGCTTGCAAAGGAACTTCTGGAGTGCGAGTGCGTGTGCGTGTGTGCGTTTGTGTTTCTTACTTGGTCGGAACCGAGGCCTGAATTTTGAGTAAATGAACATGCAAGTTATTATTGCCGAATCTAAAAACTAGCTAATGGTGAGCCATTTGTCGTTTGAAAAGACTGCTGATCTGACATAGTAGCAGCGTTCATGTTACTTTTTAATGGCAAACGTGATTGGATATTCCTCCCATTAAGCTTTCTAGAAAGAGAAAATGCATTACCATCAGGACAAACAGCAACTAGCAGAGTAGAGTAAATGTTTAAGGAAAACTCTGTGAAATGAATCAAGGTCAGGCTGACGGCGTGCGTAAGCCTCGCCGGTAGACGCCAGGGTTAGACGCCAGCTTTCACCCCATCTGTAGTCTGTTCATATCAGACTATATTTTTATGTTGGATTTCTTTGTGAGTGCTTGATTATAATTTACTGTAATTTAATATAGAACTTACTGAAAATGCCCGTACCCAGTTTAATTAAAGATATGCTCCTTGGAGTGACAGGAATGATTTAATCACGAAGGAGTCTGCTACTGAAGTATTGATCTGTGAAAAACTAGACAAAAAAGAAACTTACAGGGAGACATTCAATACGTTATCAGTGGGATTGTTGTGTGATTTCGAGTAACATAATTTCCCACAGTAATAAAGATGGAATACATGTCATCCAGATTTGTTATTAAAAGTCCAAAGTCCAGCCTCCTCTGCAGCGCATGCATTAGACAGACCTTATATACCGTATGTTTGTGCAGGATGTCCCTCAGTAATGAGAAGGGACAATAGAAGCACAGCTAGAGTTGAATGAATTATTCAGTCTACGTTCATTATTAAACACGAGGTGTCATGATTCTAACACTGAAATGTAGAAATAGATAACCCATGCCTCCCTGACAGGGCTCTGCAGTAGAGCTGATAAGATGCTCTTTGCAAATGTGGTACATTACAGTACTCTATTGTTTCACCGTCAGCGTCTGCTGTAATACAGATGGTTGTAAGAAGAAAAGGGAAGGGGCTTTGTTGAAAGGGATTTAGAAAAATAGCAACTATGGTCTTGTTTTGCACGAGAGCACAAATGCATTTGCGAGTTTATGACATTCATTTATATTATTTTGACTATTATATAACTATATTTTTTCAAATCACATCAAAATAATTTTAAGCCTGAACTGCCATACGTGTATATCTTATAGTTCATTAAGTTGCGGGGATGTAGCAGTCCAGATTGTTGCTGTTTTTTTTTTTGATTGATTGATTTTATTTTTATTTTTATTTTTTTAAGCATTGATTTTACGTGAGGTGAGTACTATAAATGCTATAAATGGCTTGCAATTTAAAAGTATTATTTTGAGGCCCTGGCTATGTAAAAAAATTCTAAAGTATTTCATCAGCATGTTTACTTGCTGCAGATGTAGATTGTGGAATTTGAATATAGCTTTGTGGCTGGAACTTATTTTCTTTTGAGTTTGAAAAAAAACCCGTCTATATTGTAGCAATAAAGTAATTTTTGACATTTTCTTTACTTGTTTCCTTTTCTCTGTCTCTGGTCTGTCCTTCCTTCCCTTCCTTCCTTCTTCCCTCCCATGCTTCCTTAGTTCCTTCACATGGCTCTGTTTTGTTGTGTCAGCAAATCTAAGACAGAAGTTCAATTCAATTCAATTCAGTTTTATTTATTTGGCGACAGTTCACAACAGAAAGTCATCTCAAGGCACTTTACAGGATTAGCAGGGAAAGACCTGCAGGGAAAGACAGAACCCAACTAGACCCACCAGAGCAAGCACTTTGGCAACGTGCCTTCAGAATATCTGGTTCAACCTCAAACCAAATACAACCGTCACAATTTCAAAGGCCAAACAACACACTGATTTTGCAAGACAACACCCTACATTGTTTTAGATTCCTGTTTCGACACACACCACAGCTGTTGATCTGTTTTTAGCTTATTACCTGCTCAAGGACTTGTTTCCGGAGGACATAACCAACAACTGAATACTCTAATCCGGTCCCTTTCCACGCCAGAACAGCTCTTTCAGATAACATAACTACCAATATTGCAGGTGCAAATAGGTTTAGGGGTGTTTTAAAAATGTATTAATAAGCCTTTCCCTAGCAATGACATTTTCTGCCACTAGATGTCAGGAGAGACTCAGATAAGTTTCAGTCTAGAGCTCATTGACTGATCATGACAACAATTACAAGCAAGTTGGGGAGTTTGTGTGTTTTCTCTGTTCCTTCCTTCTCTTTTATTTTTCACAGTTGATGTCTTGGTACCATCACGATTTCCTGTCCACCCCCTGCCTCACCTTCCCTACTGTGCCATTACCTTGTTAGAGCATCTCATCGCAGCAGACCTGATAAAGCTGTGTAGCATTGGTCATCAGTCCAGTCATTCAAGCTGTGCCACCACCCTTGAGGAACAACAAGAAGAAGCACTTTGACTTCAGTCAGCGGGCCAAGACAGGATCTAGTAATTTAGAGTCAGGATCTGATTTAAAAAAACAACAGTTTAGTACAGTTTTGCCGACAAAATTCTGATAACAAACTGACAAATAGATGAATATATACATAGAGAATATGAGGTTCCTTTAGCAATCAGCAGATACTCATCACATAGTTGTTTGAAAGCCCCAGCAAACAAGAAAAGGGGAAGAAAATCCCTGAAGACAATTGGATAGACGATTTTTATTAAAATAAAATAAGGAGCTAATTTTAACATGTGGTGTAAACAGCGCTTTCACTGAACATCCTATTCATGGCAGTGGGAAAAAAGAAGAAGAAGAAGCTGTGCTTGTTCAGCCTCTGCCAACACCAGAAGACACGCTCCATATGTCTCACACCAGCTATGGCATTTTGTGGTCACTGGGAAACATCCTGGCAGCATCTCACACAGATCAGTCATTGGCACAACTGCACACATGTAAAGAGAGAGAGAGAGAGAGAGAGGGAGAGAGAATGACTGGACCACGTTGTGTGGTGCACAGAACTGCTGGTCAGCTATGTTAACGTCCCATTCACCGACTCTTCATATGTAACCAACACATTTATGAGTTATTATGACTCTCCAGGTATGTCTCTGTGTTGCCCTGCGATGAACTGGCGGCTTGTCCAGGGTGTCCCCCGCCTCTCGCCCATTGACTGCTGGGATTGGCTCCAGCTTGGCCCGCGACCCGATAGCGGAATAAGCGGTTAGAAAATGAAATGAAATGAAATGACTCTCCAGCACACAAAGGGTTACTTACTCATGTAAATGCATGGGTGTGAAATTTGCCTTTTTATATTTGTTTGTCTTCCTCATGGTTTAATAGCAGCAAACCAGAAGTCAGCTTATCCAGTAATGTTGAATGTAAACCCTAGCTTGGATAAAGAGAGGGATGACGACGGAGCAGAGGCAGGCAGTGAATCCTCCGCGTGTGTAAATGTCAAAGTTTCACTTTATTTATGTGAAAAGGTGAAGATGGGAAGTCAGATACAAAGAAGATAAACACATTCCTCTCCTCCTCCCTCATCATATCCCTCTTTGATTATCCCTCCAGATAACAAGGTTCTGTACACGACCCAGTACGTCCAGATGGTCAGCGCTCTAACCAGCTATTGAATCAGAGCAGCGCAGACTTCATTAATCAACCAATCACAGGCTTGTAGAATAAAGTTAAGTTCCCGTGTAATAGGCCTGATTGGTGGAGAATATTAACGAGTTGTGCTGTAATTGGCTCAAATGAATGACAGACCGGGGAGTATTTCCTGCTTATTTCCTGCTCTACTTGTCACCTGTTGTTAGCCAATTGGCATCGCTAATGGGAATGAATGTTCACTCAGATAATTTGAATGAATGGCACTCTAGACTTTAATCACGAACACTAATAGCTTAATAGCACAATGTGGATGAAGACGTTCCTGTTCTTTACAGACCATCGTGCTGAATAATGCCGAATGATTGTCTCATTTCCACTCCAACATGGAGAAATATGTGAATATGATTAATTAGCAAGTGATTAAGCAATGGCACAATCTAATGACATATATTAATAAGAAATAATATTCCAGATCTACATAATTCACTATTGTATGACTATTCTTGAACATTTGATTCTCGACGTTGAAATCCTGGAATCTGAAAAGGGTCAAAGAAAGCTGTGAACATGGCGCACTGATTAATTACCGGAATCATAATTTTTAAAATGTTTATTTACAAACTGTAAATAGTATAGTGAAGGATTGTAGCAAATTA
>NW_027181481.1:0-5000 GCF_040956055.1 Brachionichthys hirsutus
TCCATGGAGTGATCAAACAATCTACGCACACACACACACACAAATCAGAAGGCGTTTTACGCCAAGTAGAAAGAAATGCGTCCGCTCTACCAAGAACAAGAACAATCGCTGTGAGGGAGAATCAAAGTCTCTCACGGACCATTTGTAGAAACTTTACACCATTTAACATACAGTCAGAATCAAATCCTTTAGTTGTTACACTATTTTATGAATAATAAATAAATAACTAAAATAACAGCTATTTACAAAGCAAGCAGAGATAAATCCTCATTCGGTCCATTAATTTATCTCACTTTGATCTAGAGCCATTTCCTCAAACTACATTAAATATTTAATTTCATGAGTCACAGCATTTCTAACTAGAAAAGCACTCAGAGAGCACAGACCTCCGCCAAGCAGCTCATTGCCCGCGTACCGGTAATTAGATTGACACCGTCCACATGGTGATCTGGATCATTACCGAAAGGTTTTAAATTGTTCTTGGTATCTTTATACACCAACCATGAAAAATAAAAGTGAATCAGAGTTGAATCCGTAAATGTTAAAATTTATTCTGGAATTTCTTTCCATAATCCTGTTACGGAGAGACAAACGCTCATCCTCGGTGGAGGTAATTATCGCATCGCATTTTGCGCTGTAACATGTCAGACTGTCTTTACCTGTTGGCAAGCAGCTGAGACTTAGTCCCTGAGGGGGAGGTCAGGTTGATTGACAGGTCTCCACGTCGAGGGTGGGTGATCGTAATGCGTACGACCACATGCTCCAGGTAAATCACGTGGTGGTTGGGGTTGTCAGTGCATCCGGTCGCCTTGTACACTGATCGGACGACGTGCTCTGGTCGGATGGTTCTGGAAAACAGAAAAATAATTGAAAAGGTAAACAAAAAGAGAAAATATACACTAAAACGGGAGTTCCAAAAGTGAGGGTCGAGAGACACCAATGCAGGAGTCGGATTATTTTGAGCCCATCTGACGGCGATATCAGAAAAGAAAGGGAATATATATTTAAACTATAATTGTTATAAAATATAAAGTGTTTTCCAATACAAGAGTGTGTTTGGATAAGCTAATTATTGCTTGTGCTCCTAAGGTTTCTATGCTTCAACAACCCCATGGATAGTGGTGGTTGTGGGTTTCTGGCACAGTTGGGGTAAAAGATTGGAAGCAATAAAAGGCTAATATCTAGTGTTGTTCTTTCTGGGAGCATTAACAGCTCCAGATATTGATTTAAGGCAATGGGGATCCAGTTTTTTAACAGTCAGTGCCTCAAGGAGAGAAAAATCCAAACCAAGCCAAGGTTTCTTTCTTCAAGTAACACAAACTAATCCCCCCCCCCCCCCCCCAATCCATCGATGGACACAAAAAGATTAACCACAACCAGCTCCCATGGAAAAAAGTGTGAGAATCAAAGTTAGGGACTTACAGGCATTAACCAGGGGCGTCTGCAGGCGCACTGGTACATTACTTTGTAGGAAAAATGATAACTTCCCCCCCCCCAAAAAAGAAGAAAAAAAAACAGTGAAAATAGGGTTAAGTGGAAGGCCATTTAAACCTTCAGATATGGATTCTGATTAGTTTTGATAAACATAATAGTGTTTAAAATTACGATGCAAAGCTGTGTTGCAAATGTAAACCAATATAGTCAAAGCACCACAACAAAAGCAGAAAAAGCATGGCCAGGTCCCGTATAAAAGACGGAGGTGGAGGTTTTCTGCCATTTGAGCCTGTAATGGAAACTGCTGTCAGGTTTACAAACACTTCATGGAAATTTTTAGGGCCGAAGCTCAGATAATTATCATTACGGGGAGAATAACCTTGAGGGAGCACAGCTGCTGAAGATTGTCTGACGCTTTGCAATGAAGACAAAACCTCTTTTCGTTGAACAACATATTCCTCAAAGTTGTCGGCCCAATGATTACCAATTACTGATAACACCATTTGGTTTACGGAAGGCCAAAGCCAGCCGATAAGATTCCTTTATTTATCTCTTTAGGGAAATGCATTTAAAACGAGGCATTGGTGAAATAAATGCACCCGTCCCTCGTCAATAAAACCAACAGATTAGGCTGAGAAGAAGTTTTTTGTAACTTGAATCAGCGCGCATGAATTACCTTCCCAGAAAAATACGATGCTAAACAATTTATAACGTTTTCTCCAGTTTTCCTTCAACTCCATATCTCATTCGTGTTATTCTGAAGGGACTAAAAAGTGCTGAAAAATCAAGAAATACACAAAACAAATTACGCGAGCACGAAGCAGACATGACGCAATGGATAACAGAGAAACCCCTGATTGTCTCATAAGTCACCGATGACTGATGGGAAAGCAGACAGCAGCGACGGCTGCGGCGCTTATAGCTGATATCACAGCTCTGGCTGCTCTATGACATGACGCAGACAGCTGAAGCATATGCATGCAAGCCAGCAGAGCAGATGCACAGCTGATTAGCACCAGCCTTCCCGGTGCGTGCTCCAAGTGGATTGAGGCGAGCGATAGCAGACAGACATTACCAAACGCAGCCAGAGGGGCCAGCCAGAGGGGCTTGTGGGAACACGGCCGCAAGATGACGACTTCAGTCATGTAGCGAGTTAGAAGCAGACAGTGTAGTAAGAAGGAAACAAACAGACATCGGCATAGCAACACGTTTAAAGAAATATATTCTACACAGACTGGTTCATAAAAAGACTTCCATGACTTCGTCACCTTTGTTCCAATTATGTAAAACATTTTGTTTTTTTTGGTTTTGAATTTGCAAGCCTCTTTATTTGGCTGGATGAACAAAGCTTACGCTCCCAGTAACTGGACGGCTGTGTCACTGGCCATTTCTAAAACTACTCATAGTGCAAATGCACTAAAGGATAAAATGACCCCCACACAAAAAGAAACTGTGAAAATGTCTCATATCTGGACGCCACATGGAGTGACCGGACCACTGGGGCAGAACAGAACCAGAACAATGACAGTGATAATGCTGCAGTTGCTCGTCGCCAAGCCTCCAACAGAACGCAAACCAGTTCAGGGCCCGAGTTCAGCCGGCCCGTCTAACAGAGAACAGGGCTCAGGCTTCCAGCTGCATCAAGAATAACAAGCTGTGAAGCCTTGGCGCTCTCGCTCTGTCTTTTTCTCACCGAGTGTGTGTGTGTGTGTGTGTGTGTGTGTAAGTCAGAACAACCCTGCCAGAACTAATGCTTGGCCCCCATCAAGGTACAGCTTGCACAACTGCACTCTGAAACACATGCTGGTGCATAAAACACCAGGGAAGGAAAAATATGCGAGGAAAAAAATGACAACAATGTTTTGTCACTTATCTCCTTCTCGAAGCCGCCTCGCTCATCGTGCATGTGACCGGCGCAGAGACGGGACAGCGCTAGAGTAACCCGTATCACAACCGAGAAGGAGGCAGTGCAATTAATAAACCTGTCTGACCACAAAATAGGCATCTGTTACGTGATTCCTTTTTATGGGCACCCCCAGCCCACATGCGTCGCCCCCGTTTGAGCAGTAATTGGTAATCAGTGGACTGAGGAATGTGTTTGTCTTTATTACGTGGCTTAAGATGATCTTCCCCAGCTGCACCGCCTGGAGGTAACTTCCTTTTTTAATGTTATTAACTGTGCTTTACCTTAACATGGCTCTTAAAAACCTCACAGACAACAGTTTGTACGACGCGATCAGACGCCACAACCGCTGGCATTCTGAAACTGATGCCAGCGCTGTTTCCAAACGTTACGTTAGCCAGCGTGTGTTATCAGCCCACCATGACTTATAGGTGAGGCAAGAAACCCTGCACTGAAAGAGACTATTAAAAAAAAAAGAGCCAAGTGTAGCCAGAGGGCGGGGGGGGGGGGGGTTCCGCATAGAGGCCTCAGCTTCTGAATGAACATCAACTAAAAGCCAAGTCCACAATAGGGTAGAAAATATTAACAAGGCCATGCTGTGTGCATTGAAATGTAAATAAATGTTCATTTTCTGTGTGTGTGTGTGTGTGTGTGTGTGTGTGTGTGTGTGTGTTCTACCTGATTTGCCGGTCGGAACTCTCCACACAGACGTGCTGAGCAGGGACTTGCTTCCATCGCTCTGCCTCTTTCACCATTGCCTCAGCATCCATCAGACCGAAGCCGTACAAATGGCTGACTGTAGGTGACAAGTCACAGCTGATCACGGCCTCGTCCTGCTTCTCATACCAATAATACTTTATCAAAAACATGTACTTATTGTTTGGTGCAACCTTCTGATGGTTTCCCCACCCAGCCCACTTTCCCCATTCTGTTTCTCTTTAATTCCCTTTTTGAGAAATGATTTAACTTGAAAAATCTCTGGACCAATTGAACCCTAGTTCACATTTTCTCAGTTTCTCTCCACGCACGGACACGCACACACGCGCACGCGCACGCACGCACGCACGCACGCACGCACGCACGCACGCACGCACACACACACACACACACGCACACACACACACACACACACACACACGGCAGCTGGCTGCGCAGTAGCTGAGGAAGAGGGAATATTTTAGGAAACTGCTCATCACGTCTCTTTTGATCAAAGAGAATAGAATTCATGGGTCAAGATAATGCATACTGCGTTTCCCGGGACTTCTGTAGCATTCCATTAGTCGCCATCATGAATCATAAATGCAGCCGCTGCTTAATTGATGAGTCGAGATGAAGTTGGCTTTAAATATAAATATAGCCCACAGCATCATCTGCCATATGTTCCTGCATTCACAGTGATCTGTTGTCGAGCATTCATTTAAAATTAACCTAATCAATTGTCATGACCTAATTGACCTATAGGCGTAGGGAGTCGAGTAGAATCACGAACAAAATAACGAGATTCCCTGCAGATCAATCGGATCGTCCGCTGCGGACAGTCGGTGTGTCTCTGTGTCTCTGTGTCTGTGTGTGTGTGTGTGTGTGTGTGTGTGTGTGTGTGTACCGTTGTAACCAGCAGCGTTAGTCTTCCAGTCCGGGGCGCTGAGATGTCCAGCTCTAGAGG
>NW_027181482.1:0-5000 GCF_040956055.1 Brachionichthys hirsutus
TTATAAAAACGAATATACATTAACATCTTCTGGTGTTCATATGTGTACTGTGCATAACTATGTACTTTTCAGATTCTTGCCTAAAATAGTCCAACTCACATTTAATAATAGGCTTCTAACATCTTATGATTAGAGAAACCAACAGACCCCCCTCAAAAAAAAAACCAACACCTGCTGGATTTAAGTACATTACAATTGATTGATTCCATCTCTCCCCTTACCGGAGGCTGTAACTTTATCTCTCTACTCACCTGCCCAGAGCTAGAACTGACCTTCTGAACCTCCTTCATCACAAAGACTGTACAATGGAAACTTCAGCCCCGTTTTCAGGAAGTTTTCTATTTCAAACTTGATCAGTAAGAGAAATTTCTTCTCCGCCTTCACAAAGATTTGTTTGAGTTTAATGAATGATTCATTCAGCAATCCTTTTGCAGAATAATTTGTAAAGCAAATGTGAAACCATAGCTACAGTAATAAATGCACAACGTCATCAAATACAATTACCGGTATGTTTGGAGTTACCGTATATACTTGCAGGGTAATACCTTTTCAAGTTTTGGGTTGCAGCTAAAAAAAATGGACGGAGTGAGACCCGTTTGTTTTGATTTTATTTAAGCCCTGGATTTGCAATATTACGCATTTAAAAGTTTTAAATTGCTCCAAATATTTGAAGAATTCACTGGAAACAATTAACTGAATTAACATAGTCATAATTATGTTTCAAAATCCCAACATTACAAAAACAGCAGTCTGACAGGGAGGTGTCAGAACAATCCCTGATTTTGTTTGCTTAATTTGAGCAGTGTCATGTGGCTAAATACGAGAGATTAACTTCATGTAAATTCTTTCGCTGTACCCCAGATCAAAGGCAGTTTTAGTAAGCCAAACCTTTGTTATAATGTTTTCTCTGTAACATAGCCAATTATTATGTTTTGACATTGTGTGATATGATTTAATGTCAAAAATGCCAATGTTTAGCAAGGGAGGAGCTCATGATACACTTTGTTAATTATCATTTCACTCTAATTTCGATTATTGAGGAGTCAAATAGTCCAATATGGGCATTCATCCTCCCGCAAAGCACTTAACCTCTTCTAAAACCGCTGAAGTTTTGTGCGCAGACAACTTCCCGGTCTGAACTCCTATAATAAAGTGAGAAATTGGAGAAGTCAGAGAGGAGAAACAGTGGGAAAGAGTCCAGAAGAGCTGAACCCTTGACCTGTTTTGAATTAATAATACAATTTAATAATCACTAATAAGGTGCAATAATTTGGACCAATAAAGATAGATGGCAGATTGAGGATGATATAAGCTGCTCCAAAGACCTCGCTCCGAGGACAGGGCATGGACAATACACTTCAGCCGAAGAGAGGCATAAAATGTGACCCCAAAACCATGATTCACATTCTCATTATTAAGCAGAAAGAAAAAGAAGGAGGGAGTGAGACTCCAAGAACTGAATGTGTAGGGAAGATAAGCGGAGATAGCTTGCATTGCATTATTGTCATTACCTTGTGTTCCATGTTGCACGATTGCACCGAGAAAAAAGCCTAGATTCTGATTCTAAACAGAAACATCCTCCATGACTACAAGAATCAAGTGAAATGAGTTTAAGACACATTCAAAAGGTGCACAGAGTAGAGAACACGCCTCCACCCAGACCCAACACTTTCTTTTTAGCAAGATTTTTGCAAGGGCTGTGCAACAGCACGTTAAATTGTCACAGCGGCTGCCTAGTCTAGCGTTATATTTTCTACGTCCCAGTATAGCTTCTCCTGTTTTCACAGATCTATCTCCTCCTTGGCCATCAGTGCCGCCGTGACCACCAGCTCATAATGTCGTGTCTTTATATACTCAGCTCAGACTCCACACCGTTGCCAGATTGTCGTGATTCGCGTTGTCATGTCCAGCACTGTATCCTGATCCTGACTGTGCACCTGCACATCTGTCTGCCTGCCTGTCTTGGTTACCTGGTTTTTGACCCCTGCCTGGTTTCCAGAACTCTCCCTTTGTCTGCCGTTCTTCTGCTTGGTCCGCTGGTTTGGACACAGGACCCGGTTTTTGACAATACTCCGTTTCTGGATTTCCCCTCTGCTGTCGTGCATTTGGATTCTCGCCTGCTTTGGTCGTTGACTTAAATATAGAAAATAACTAAAAACACAACTTTTGCTCAATTATGATTTCATAAACCTCTGGATGGATCCATCCCTTGCTCCAGATCATGTCCAATTTTGATTTGTTCCTTCTCTGGGATATGGTCCACTTTGCTCTTTCTCTTAATGTTAACATAAGATCTATAGGCGAAAAATTTGTTCATGCACACCCTGCCCTTCCATAAATCTTTACGGCTGAAAAGAAGTTAAAGCATGACCGACAAGAACAGTCCAGTCCTTGTTTTAAAAAAAGTGGAAATCCACCTCAGAAAATGTAAATATCTCTCAATGTTACAGATTTGATTTGACTTGATTTCCCTGCCATCGTCAACACTCGCCTAATGGTTCAGTTCCCAGAAAATGTATCACAATCAAGCAAAAAAAGACTAACAAACAGAAGCTGGAAACTCATTACGTCAACAACGTGTAAGACTCAAGACTACCGTATGTGGGGGAAAAAACTTGAGATTTGATTAGGCAATAGAGCAGGCTACGGGGGCACTGAGGTGGAGAAGACTTATAGTAATGAGCTGTGCTCCAGAATGACCTGTCGTTAGGACTTGCTCCCCTGACAGCTTCTCTCTGTCTCTACGCCTGACGACATTATGCTAATTCCCCTCAGGTGACCTCCTCGGTGGTTGACACTAACTCCCGTCGACACGTGCCACATGACTTTCACTTTATCCCATATTAAAGGCCACGGCCATGAATATAGCAAGCTGACCATTACCCAGATGAGAACAGATGTAGCCGTGTGCCAAACTGCCTGCATGCTCTGCATCGAATATAATCTTACTCGTAAGTTATTGTGAAATATAGACCTACAGCAAGTGTAAAGTGTGGCTGGTGTCACAGTAAGACACATACTGTGGTGGGGGGGAATTCAACATGTACTTTAAAAACCAAGAGCTGTTTGGAAATATGATAATATTGTAGAATATGGTGACTCATAAGAGGAGCAGGTATTAGCAGCTTGATAGCCTTAATTTTTCAGTTTCCCCTAAATGGGCAAGAATTACTGTTCAGATTTCCTGAGCCCCCCAGTCTACATGCCGATGTGTCCTTGAACAAGATCTTTCACTGCACACTCAGATATGGGTGCAGAGAAGCACCTTCCCTCTGGGGATCAATAAAGTACAGCGGGGAAATAAAAGTAATTTAGGTCCAGATCAATTTTCTTTAAATCCTGTTTTCTGTTCATTCCTTTTTATTAAAAATGTAGTGGGCATTTTCTTACAGATATTTTACAGGTTGTATGCATGTTTTAGCATGTGCCTTCATCTTAATAAACTAAGCAGACGGCCTATGAAAACCTGACGGCCTATAAATACACCCTTGCTATTTTTATTGTCTTTTATTTCAGTTCTATTCAGTGAAGTCCGTTTATTTCAAGGTCCTTGTGCAGACCTCCTCAGAGTTCACCAGGACGGCAGCATTTATCTTATAATCCTGGTCACATTTAGGGCACGAAGAAACCTTTTAAGAATATTAGAGAGTCATTAGTACTCCAAGAGGGCACGAAGCCATAATGACCTTGTATAGTTACCTCACTTGCTATGATTTTTTTTTGGTCTTTCTACCTCATATTTTGTGTTTTTTACTCTCGCCTATGTTTCTTTCTCAGATAATATTCACTCCAAGTTTCTCTTCATTTTGAATTGAAAACCTATTTAGTAGTGTTAGTTATTCCAATGTGCTCATTGACCATATTCTGATTCTACACATTATAAACCATTTTGAGGCATAATAATATGGTCTTTATAGCATGCGTGTCATAGACAGATTACTACTCTCTGTTCAAACTGTTTAACAAATGTAATAGTCTGTGTAATGTAGATTCATGCCTCCATATTGTTAAAATGTCTCCACTAATAGTTGTAATTATTACTCCAGCTGTGACTGAACAAAGGAATCCTCGTATGGCAATTATAGGTTTAAAGAAATTAGAACAAATTTAAGTTATCTGATGTTGCCATCACTGAATAAAAAGACTGCTGTCTGGAACAAAGAATAATATTTAAGGTTCATCATGTTCACATTTGTGAATGTTCCCGTGTTAGTGTGAGAGGCGGATCAGATCAGTCAGTTAAGGTGCTCATTATGATTGCCTGCTCTTGCTGGTCATTAAGAAAAACGCATGTAGAATTTGCCACCCTGGCCCCTGTGAAGTGTGGGGTAATTACCACTAATGTATCATCATCTATTCATGACCCTAACATGAGAGCCGACAGTGAAACATCTCTGACCTCAATAATTTAGTCATTCTTAAGACTCCGATTATTCATTTTAAAATCATATTTAACATGATGAACAGTTTCTCCATTAATTCTCTCGTATCAGTGTCTTGTACAGTTTTATCAGTGGCAGTAGTTTTCCGTGCGGTGATATTATATTTCTGTTGTTTCAATTCATTTCCTCTATCTGCTCTTGTAAATCTTACAAACAGACCCAAAACTGATTCATTTAAACTTATTTACTATATAAATCATCATTGTTTCAAAAAATAATAATAGTTTGGATTTTTGTATGCTTTGTAGCCAAACGTCTTCTTTTTCTAATCCTGAACTGCCTTCGGCTCAGTGTTAAGCAGCACCGTGTTTTATTAAATCGTTGTCAGAATTTAAAAATATTTTTTTAAACAGAGTTGATATAGTTTTTTTTAAGGTCTTAATGATTCAATTGTTATAACAAATGTTTTGTAATTGATCTATTAAACCACTCGATAACTGGATTCTGTTCTCTAATTATTCTATTATTTCAAATTAAACCTCATCCTTAATTCAAGTAACACACAACAGAGACACCAGCCCCCACTGATGACTCTCATTTTTCTTCATTTTTAATTTT
>NW_027181483.1:0-5000 GCF_040956055.1 Brachionichthys hirsutus
ATATTGCTTCAGGACCAAGAGAGGTTCAACAAGGAGACAATAAATGTATGCACATATCTTACCTTCACATCAGCAAAAGCAGTATTGTCCTTTTTTTGAAAAGAGAAACATTAGCAGATAGTTTTACCTGACATCCTCTCCATCCTCCAGCATAGACAGGCAGATGGTGCACTTTTCATCAGTGTCCAGCTCCTCATCATCCAGACACATCTTCAGATCCTGGGGTATTCGCTGCAGAGGGATTTCAATGATTAAAAGGTGTCATGGCCGTTTGCTATGTTTGTGCCACAAATTAAATCAAATTAAAATATATATATACATATATAATTTCTTCTCACTCGCAAAGTACCAAAATATACACTAGTTCTGGGGTATTTGGGTCATATTCAGTGGAAACAGTTTTTTTTTTAATTATTATTATTCATTCCACACATCTGTAGACAGCTGGGTGAGTCATCCCATGCCTTGCACTGAGCAAACTGCAGACCCGCCTCAGCAATCTGCAAAGGGAAATTAGCTTGACCTTTGAACCACTGTGACAGTTGGGACTCTCTTTCCACGCTCTTCACTGATTATTTGAACTGTGCTGTCCTTTTCCATTCTCGCCTTTCACAGCAAGGTAAACTGATTTTATGGAAAATTCTCTATCTGAACCAGAAAGATTCATTGTTCAGCCAGCAAGTAAAAAAATAATATTTTACCTTTTTGTACTTATGGGGGAAAGTAAATCGCTCTATGGTGGTTTGGACGGCTCCACGGTTTACGCTGCCCAGTCTGTCCTCCAGCTGCAGCAGCTCCTGAAACATGAACAGCAGGTGCATATTTTGGTCTCACAGGTAAGTCTGCAGGTGGAGTAAATCTGGCAAGAAGGGTTTTTTTTCTGTATTTGCCTCCAGGGGTTATCAAAATCAAGATTTGTTCTTAAAAACACATTAATGTGGAATACTTTGACAAGATCCAATAATTGTTCCATCCAGAAACAGGAAATAAGATCTGAGAAAACGACCGCGTGTTGTTCAAATGAAAACGTACAGTATATCATGCGATTAATAGCAGCTGGATCGTTGAAGACATCTGGATCCCAAAGTAATTCAGCAAAAGGAAATTACTTTACACACTATTGGTTGCCCATGAAACTGTGACAAATGAATGCAATCTGGTGGGGAGGACGCAGCAGCACAAACCTCATAGCTCTCTCTAACAGCCGACGCGTGGCGGGAGGGGTTGAGACTCTGCAGAGCCAGCAAGTGCAGCTGGGGATATGGATAGTTTCTGATCTCATGGACAACCTGGAAGATGACAGATAAAAGAGGCTGATGTAAGCTATACGACAGAAACGGATAAAAAAAACAAGGAACACAG
Organism: Brachionichthys hirsutus; assembly: GCF_040956055.1. NCBI lineage: Eukaryota > Metazoa > Chordata > Actinopteri > Lophiiformes > Brachionichthyidae > Brachionichthys > Brachionichthys hirsutus. Next base: position 1,363 of record NW_027181483.1, read on the forward strand.
GGCATCCTACGGTTGGGACAGCCTTCAAGCCCAGAGCAGTGCTGGGTGGTTACAAGGTATACACACAGGAGCAACTGTACTGAAGCAGGGGGGGGGGGGGGGGGCTCACCACTTGTGTTGAGGCATTGTTTCTTGGGAAGTGGTGCATCCTGGGAGAGGTCAGGTAGTGCTGGTAGTGCTGCGGCAGAGGGTGGATGTGATACTGGTGGGGCGGCAGCCCAGCATCTACACTTAAGTCCCTAAACATAAAAACAAGCCAGTCAATGGCAGAGGAGTTATTTTCATAAGGTTCATGGGAAAATTTGCGTCATTGATAGCAGTTGGTTTCTACACGGCACGGCAGCATTACTCAGGCCAGTGACTCCCAACAGCGGTTCTGGTACCGCAGCATCTACGGCTGGTACAGAGAAAGACTGCATCGTTGGTTCACTGCCAAGAATCTGCTACTTTGAATAAAGTAAATCATCAGAAAACATTTTGTTTGGGAAATTCGTTTACATTTGGTTAACTCAAATAATTCCAGTAAGGTTTCCTCAACAATCATCTGTTTGTTTCTCCTATGCCATATAACACCTCATTTACGTGATATAAATCATTTCCCATCTCCTCCTCTTTTTCCTCACCATCTCATACCTCCTGATAGTCTGGTGATGCCAAACTAAGAAAAACTGTCCAAAAAGAATGCGTGGTTGAACTTGTCTGATATCTAACATGCAGAAACGAACAGCATTTAATTCGCTTTTTGTCAGTATGAAGTCATCATATACATCATGACAACCATTATTTTGTGACAATAATTACCTGGAACATATTGGTTCTGTAACCCTAGTGTGCAAAAGAACCTTCTTTCCATTAACTTTACAAGATGTGCCCGTTTATTGCTACTTTTTTTAATGAGATTATTTCCTCTGGGCTCTTTTTCTAATCTCTTTTCCAAATTACTGGTGGGAGGACATTTGGAAAATAGACGATGTATCACATAGAGGACTTGACTGGTGATAAATTAAGACTTACATCAATGCAATTTTCCTTTTTAACAAATAAACAGAATTCTACTGGGCTGTGCTGTGTTGCACACTGGATCCTGAATGGAATATAGCTTACCAATCGGTGCCCTCAGCCAGGTAGCGGGGCTGCTGCACCACCTGCTGAGGGGGGACATGAAGTTGGGCGGCAAATTCATAGCCTGGTCGCAGTCTGTGGGGCTGGTGAGGGACTCTCTCTGGGGTGCGTCTGCTGAGATAAATACTCAAACATTTGAACACATCCCGGGAAAGAGATCGCAAAGAAAACTAAATACAGCGCCGAAGACTCTCTCTAGTCGCCAAAGGGGTCGCCTTTGAACTAGACATGAACCGGGGACAGAGAAAATCAAATAGTTTCAAGTTGCACCGTAAAACCACGTGGATACCTGGAGGGTGGCAGGATGTGTCTGTGCTGGGCCTCGAGGATCTGCTGCTGGAGGAGGTATTGCTGGTGTAATGCCTGAGGTAGGAAGGGAGGGGCGGGGATGTCCTGGAATTGGGGAGCAGGTAAGGGGTTGAGGGTTGGGTGGAGAGGAGGGCCATGCTGGTGGCCAGGAGGGGCCAGGTGGGGGTTAATGCCTGACTGTGGCTGCCCTGGGTGGGGCATGGGGAAGTCCATGGGCAGCGGGGCCTGAGGACCTAACTGGAAGTGCCGGCAAGAGGTAGCATGGCTGTGCTGCTGCTGCTGCTGCCGGTTGAAATTGGATCCTGTGGAGGATAAGGAGAGGTTGTCAGGCGCCTGAGGGGAGAGATTAGCTGGAATTAATTGTGGGTGAAATGTGGTGTCTCTGTGTGTGATATTGCATGTTAATGAAGCCCTACCTCTTACCTAGAGTGAAAAAAACTTCTGTGGGGGTGGGGAAATGATGATTACCACAAGTACCATGAACATGACGACCATTTTTTTTTCTCCTGCACCAAAAAAAAAAACCTGCAAGCTTTTATTTCTTTAAATGCATTTCCAACTTCTGGATCGACTCCTGGTCTTCTGATTGAGATAAGTCAGCTTGTACCAGAACGGATGAAATCTACGGTCTTCAGCATACAGTTCTGGTACAGTCTTGTACCTTCTGCAGCTGACAGTGCAGTTGGGATGAAAAGTTTAAAACCTGAGATGATGTAAATGTACTTTAAACTTAAAAATATATCTACCTACGCAGTCGTAATGGAAAGTTCATTCCTAGTTAACAAGGCCAGTGGATTCAAATGACTGGATCTTTATGCTTTACAGAAACCCTGTTTTTGTCTCACAGCATAGCTCTACTTTGTCAACATTCAGGAGTTAAGAGGAAATGGTTGCAATAATTCCTTTTTTTTACTCTCCAACCACAGCTATTTGGCAACGGTATAGAAAAGCCTGCTGGACAGACTCAACAGGGAGAAAATGGAGAAAGATGGTCCCGTCTCGATTAGGTTGTGGTACAATAAAGCTTTATTACTATGATTAACCTTTAAGAAATTGAGCTTTAAAAGACTATTTAGATCAGGGAAGGGTTTTCAGACTTTTGAGGCAATCAAAGGGAAGCTCACCGGGCCGGCAGTGGAACAGGATTCAACATACTGTGGATATTTGTGCATCTGGCAGGAAAAATTGTTGCAATGGCTTTTACAGAAACCTACCAATTATTTTAATCTGCTTAGAATTGTTAAGTAGATGACTAATTCTGATACTGAACAGTGATTATTCTTTTTTTTTTTTTTTTTTAAACATGGGAAAAGTCTACATTGCATATACGAAGAGCATGCTTGAACACTGCAGTGTGAAAGATAAAGCGTGTGACTGCAGCAATATTTTCAGAGATGACCTTGCTCCCGAGGGTCAAAGGCTCACGTCTATTCTGTAAGTAGCACCCTGCATTCTCAAGCATCTCAGTGAAAACGATCACCATGAACGACAGCAGATAGACTCATTCAGGCCCTGCGATGGAGGAAGCGTGGAAATTGTCTATCTTTGTCACAGCAGGAGAGGAGGTGGTTGGTGGGGGAGGGGGAGGGGGGGGGGGGGTCAGGAGGGGACAGGGGAGAGGGCAATAAATGGAAATCAGCAAGAAGCACACTGAAGGTTAGGAAAAACACTATATCCTTTATTGAAAAATTAGTATTCGTGTAATTTGTGTTTGCTTTCTTGTTTGTTTGTAATAATAGTTTAAATCCATGCAACAAAATAAACAACAGACTGAAGGCAAGGCCCACCATGCTCCATGTAGGGTTAAAAAGAACAAAAGCGGCATCCAATGAGCAGACGTGTTGGCTACAGCACATGATTTCAGTACAGCAGGGTACATCTTTACTACAGAAAGATTACATTGGATTTCACTAGTCAATGTAGAAGAACAAAAAACAAAAATTATGATTCATAAATGTGACCATGCATTGAAAGTACTATTACCAGAACAAAAAGGTAAAGAGAGACCACAACCAAACAATAAAGACGTTATTACTAATAGAGGATTTCTTTAGCAGTGCAGGAAAAATAGGCATCCCTGTGAAATGGATAGCATTTTGGCCTTATGTTAGTGGGGGGGAACTGGGAAGTGATGAACCACCAGTGAGCATGTTTACTTTTTTTGAGTTTCTTTTGTCCACGAGGAGCAAACAGCCCTAACAATTCAG
>NW_027181484.1:0-5000 GCF_040956055.1 Brachionichthys hirsutus
TCATGGCAAACCTCTCACCCGTCTCCTTGCAACTGACGATGGAGACAGACCCGAAACTGCCACGTCCGATTACCCGGTGCGTCTCAAACTTGCCCATCTCTTCACTGTCCAGGATGGGACAACAGGCCACACGGGTCTGATGGAGAAGCTTCTCCAGTTGCGTCTGCAGGTTCCATAAGAACTGCAGGCTGGCCTGACCACTGCAGAATGTCTCACCACAGTCTATGGCCAGCTGATACAGCCGCAGGTGGATGAAATTCACAGCTGCCAGACGGAAAGTGCCTTCATCCATGACACTGGAGTCCAATGATCTGATGGATGACATACTCAAACTCGATGTGTCTGACATACTCGAGTCATATGTGGTGGACGACATACTGTTCAAAATACTGTTCAAACTTGACAGAGAGAGTCCAATAAGGCCAGAACAGTGGGCGTCCATTTACATAGCATTCTTGGATTCTCTGCGGCTTTGTTCTTCAAAGGCCATCATATTCTTTGATTGGCAGCTTTTCCTTTGAAGTCTGATCAAAGCCACCAAACGTTGAGGGGAGGGTGATTCTTCTGCTAAAACTAGTCAAGACTATTACTCGTTAAAATGTGTTAAATAAAGCCACATTCATTGAAACAGCAAAGCACATTCATTACTACAGTAATACCTTGACATTTACGTTCCCTCTAAGCTGTGCCTGTGCGCAATTGCGCACTGCTGATGCGGTCTTCGCGCAGTGAAAATCTCCGCAGCGCACAAAAACAAAATCCAACCGGAATTGAAAATAAGAGATCCGGGAGGGATGGTTTTGGCGAGCTTGACCGAGAGGGACGCCGTTTTTTTTTTTCTTCTTTTCTTTTTTCTTTTTTTCCTTCTTCTTTTTTTCTTACCTTGTCTGCATTCGTGCTCCACAGTGACGTACATAACGTCAGTCACTGTTAGAGTTCTATGCAATTTTTATTCTTATAGTGCTTGTGACCGTCACCTGCCCTCTTGGCAGCCTAGCCTATTCCTATTTTATTGGTTTTATTACCTGCTTACCGCCGTAGAGGGCTGTGCACACCGCAGTGAACATATAACATGGACAAACAAAAAGTGACAAATACACAGTGTTCTGAGAAGAAAGTGCAATGGATTTATTTGTGCCCCTTAATTCTACCCCTTCCATCCAATCATCACCAAGAGTTGTCCCAATACACCAGGTTCACATTCGTCTCTAGAGGAAAGTATGGATCACCAAGTTCTCAGATCTGAGGAAAAAGAGAGAGAGCTTAGTGAGAGCCACAAGCACTGACCCAGCAACCTCCACTGACTCAGAGATCTGTGTGCGGGGTTGACTCTCTAAACGAGTTTTGATAGGTGCTGGCGTGGTGGATCTGGCATGCGTGAAACCTCCACCTAAGAACGGGGCAGCCATCCCGGACCCAACAATGGCAACATAAGCCCCCAGATCACCCCAAGCAGCTACAGCAACCCAAGAACGACCACCATGGCCCCACCAGAGCCACACGCAGAAGAACCAGCCCAGGGCCCGGGGGCGACCTACACCAACACAGCCGACGAAACCTAGGCCAGCGCAGCGGCACGGGGCACAGCGGGCCGGCCCGGCGCCCCACCAGCACCCAACACCACGCCCCCCACAACCACCCGCCCCCCTCCCAGCACCCTCCACCCATCCCACCCCCCCCCCCCAGTCCCCCAGCCCCCCCCCCCCCATGGCCCAGCCCCCCCCACCCCCCACCCTCCACCAACGCCCCCCATCCCCACCACCCGCACCCCCCCCCCACCCAACCCACCGCCGAGCTCGGGCAACCCCCCATCCCAGCGAACCAGCGTCTGGGGAACGGGAGTAGACAGTGCAGGGGCTTCAGCCCTATCCGACCCTATACAGCCATTTGGGAGGAGAGTATTATTCCCTGGGATGGAGAGGAGGGAGCAAGAGGCCGGACCACCGTCCCACCCCAAGCCCAGCCCGCTAAGGCCCCACATGCCGTGCCAAGGCCAAAAATAAATAAATTGTGACCCCCCCCCCCATACCCTGTCTATATGGCTCCCCAGATCCCAGACTGGGGAACCCTCCCAACACCGTGAATGCGTGGACACCCAGGTGCTATATACACATGTATGTAGTGCGTTACAATTCGTTACAAAAGCTATGTTACAAAAACTCAGAAGCTAAAAAAAAAGGAAGCTGAATTCTCACCAATTGCCTTCATGAAAGGCTCGAAGTTCTCCTGAGACTCCAGCTGGAACTTTCCAGAGAAAGACATGGTGGCAGGCAGCAAAGGTGAAGTGAGAACTTGTCACGTGCCTGTTTTATACTTTGCAAGTCCAGCGTGGTAATCATTAACTCCAGGTGTCTCCAATTAAAGCAGTCAGGGATCACTTTAAATACTTTTGAACACATTTCAAGTAAAAAAGGGGGGAAAAAAGCAACAACACTTCTTACACTCAAAACTTTATTTCAACATGCAGACATCTATTTTTATACATAAAAATATATCGGGAAATCTCCTCTACAGATGTACTGCAGGGGAGGAAGCAAACCCAGAGTGATGATGACACATAAACAGATACAACCATCTGAACTAAAACTACAAATCCTAATTTGTCTCTACAAATGACGGGTTCCCCCACTAATTCTTGGCATTAGAAGCAGGTCATTGGTGAATTCGATGATTGTGACCAGCCAGATGCAGAAGCTTGTAGATGATGTCACTGGGATCACTGCCTTCGTATTGGCTGGTCTGGTTGTCTCCGTCTTCCTCAGTGAGGCAGGATTGGTCCATGGTGCAGCTTTCTATGGCAACATATCAACAGAAAAGGAATTACAACTGAGAATGAGAATGAAGCTTTCTGTTATCATCATGTCACTGTAATGATTTTATCAGGTTGCTGATATAAAAGGTTCACAGTGATTAAAAGAAGCAAACACAAAAATGTACTATGCCACTCATTCAGAGGAATTTTGCGCAGTTTATGTACAGCTCTAACCTAATTAGGGCACTATTTCCAATATAGCATCTCAAAGATGTTCTGCAAAAAGGTATATTAGACCACTCAGTAATATATTAAAAAACTTGAATCAGCAGGACTTCAGTTAGCTAGCATGTCATTTTTTTATTTTCATAGTAATCTAAGTCTATAATATACCGACATTTGCATGCACAGTTGGTGTTTCTACCTACATACAGTTTCCTGTGTATCTGTGTTACTTTAGTTTCCAATGAAAGACTTTTCCCTCTGTGGGAATACTAGACCAATAATCAGAATGACTTGATTTACTTTCTGACCTGCATCACAGCAGAGTCCTGAAGCTGCACAGTGTCCTCCCTCAGATCCACAGGATCTTCCTCCGGCCTGGCAAGGGGTGAGCAGATAACTCTCCTCCATGCAGTGAGCCGTTTCTGGGGAGCCCAGGAGGCAGCCAAAGCCTTCCCCGCAACAGATACTGGGGCCAAAGCAGCGGCCCCTGTCGCCGGGGCCACATGACAAGCACTGGAGAAGGAAATGTTTAATGAGTATTGGTGTAAAGTCAAATTTCAGAAAACAGCTGTTAGCGAAGTTTTCTGAAGTGAGTTATGAATTCTTTCTCTTTTTCAAACATATCAGTTTGTCAGGCTGGTGTGTTTGAGTTAAATACTTCACAGAGGAATTTAAGGATGGCTAAATCACCTCACCTTACGCAATGGAGCATCCATGATAGACCGCTTCCCTCCGATGGGACAGTTAGAGATATAACACGCCGAGCATACAGACAGAAGAAAAAGTAGGCACACGGACACAGTAGCTCCAGTCATGCTGAGAATGAGAGACAAATGAAAAAGTGAAACTAGTTAGCGCCAAAAGACTTAGCCAGATATAATTCTGCTGAAACCAAACTTACTTGTTCAATTTCTCCAACAGACGATTTCAAGTCTTCGTTCAAGATGCTCTTGGCGTGGATGCTTCTTCTGTTCTTGGTGCGTCTGACATGTCTTATATACTTTCCCAGATTCTTTTGAGAGTGACACAGAAACCAAAAAGCCACTTAGAGATCCTTAATGGGCCCATTTCAGCGACACTCACCTCCATCAATGAAGCTGACCACTGAGCAGGGCAGGTCAAAGGGCCACCCAGTGCCGTAGCCTGCTTTGCTTCTAGTTATTGAGCATGATTACAGGAGGGCTTGTGGAGCGTGACCGTGCATGTCTGATAAGACAGGACGGTCACAGAGGTCAAGAGGAAAATAGAGAGGTGAATATTTTCAGTGCAAAACTGGACGCTTCTGCTCTTACTTAAAAAAAAAAAGAAGAGAGACACATTTTAAGAATTAACCTCATTAACAGTCATCTGAGGATCTTTTCCCATTGAGAAAGTAAAAAAAATCCAACATTGCCTGTTATAAAGAGAAGTTTTGGTATGGACATCTTCCTACTATAAGCTGCCGTGTTGACCTGGAAGTGCGTTACACAGTTTTCTTTGTTGGGTGAGTGTTCGACACACAATGACAAGGAAGCACAAAGACACACATATTATATTCCATTCTATTAAAATAATCTTTAATTTCTCTTAAGAATTGATGCGCACATTGTCCAGGTCTGAGGTTGATTTGTCTCATGAGCTAATTAGCACAGCTAATGATCAGTCATAACCCGCAGAGGTTGGTTTCGCTGTTTCAATGATATGAGCTCAATTACTGCAGGTTCCTCCTGGTCCGCTAACTGCCACCTCATCTCAATTAAAACACGGTGATGACACCATCTTCGCTAACTTCTCGCAGACTTTTAGGCAAGGACTGACGGCTTTATTTCAGTTTCACACCTCCAGACATGCCATAAAACATAACTGATGTTACCTTCTGAAGGTTAATAAGAAGATGAATGGATGCTGTACTGCCATTCAGACAGGCCGGGGTACATTTGCCTCCCAATGGTTGTGTTTAATTGTGGACTTATTTTTTCTTTATATGCTAATGTTTGTTGTGCTTTTTCAATGGGCCTCCAAAGTAGTAGGAATGCCTTCAATG
>NW_027181485.1:0-5000 GCF_040956055.1 Brachionichthys hirsutus
TACCGTAATTATAAAGGTCTACAGCAATACTCGCATATGTAATTTAGTCTTCTGTTAAATTAAAATTTTCCACAAATTCCTTAAATGTCCATCAGTCTGTCCGTCCGTATGTCTGTCCGTTTGTCCGTCCGTCTGGCCGAATGTCCGTCCGTCCATCTGTCTGTCTGTCTGTCTGTCCGTCCGTCCGTCCGTCTGTCCGTCCGTCTGTCTGTCCATATGTCCGTCCATATGTCCGTCCAGCCGTATGTCCGTCAGTCTGTCCGTCTGTCCGAATGTCCGTCTGTCCGTCCGTATGTCTGTCTGTCTGTCCGAATGTCCGTCCGTCCGTCCATCTGTCCGAATGTCCGTCCGTCTGTCTGTCTGTCTGTCCGTCCATATGTCCGTCCAGCCGTATGTCCGTCAGTCTGTCCGTCCGTCCGTCCGTCTGTCTGTCTGTCCGTCCATCTGTCCGAATGTCCGTCTGTCCGTCCGTCTGTCTGTCTATCCGTCAGTCCGTCCGTCTGTCCTTCCGTCTGTCCGCCTGTCCGTCCATATGTCCGTCCGTCCGTCAGTCCTTCCGTCTGTCCGTCAGTCCTTCCGTCTGTCCGTCCATATGTCAGTCAGTCAGTCAGTCAGTCAGTCAGTCAGTCAGTCAGTCAGTCCGTCCGTCCGTATGTCCGTCCGTCCGTCCGTCAGGGTTAGGGTTAGAGGGTTAGGGTTAGGGACTTGAACCGCTAAAGTGCTATTTTTCCCGTCCGCTTACGCATAAAGTGTCTCCATTTGAGTGTTTTGACTATGGTGTCTTCTGCCTCCATTCATTGTCTATGTGGAGCACTATACCAGGGAACACTTTCCCCCTGATGAAAACAGTGGCTGTTTCGGTCCACCAGAAATGTCTTTATTTAAACCTTTATTTATTTATTTATCTTTATTTTTGCCATATCTCGGGAAGGGAAGGGAAGTTTCCAAGTCTCTACAGCGTACCGTTCTCGCGATAATTCGAAGAAAATGAACGGATTTTGGGACATTTCCGGTTTCCGGTTTCCGGTTTCCGGTTTCATTCCAGAAACGGCCACAGGAGGGCGAATGCGGGCGCTTCAGTGAGCGTCTGAAGCTGACAAAAAGCATAAATATGCACACAAATAAATGTCATAACAACTTGTAACTTGGCACACTTATAGATGACATATGTGGCTGGAACTGACGTGACGGAAAGGTGGCTGTGACTAAGAATGACGACGTGATGGACGTGTAAAGGTTTAATTTCGTCATATCTCAGGAACGGAAGGTCGTACAGAGGCGGGGGTTGGACCGGCGTGTTCAGCATAGCCGAATTATGGTGGGTAGACCCACTTCTCAAGTCTCTACAACGTACGGTTAACGCGATATTTTGATTTCAAATGTTTGGAACATTTCCGGTGTTATTCCAGAAACAGCCACAGGAGGGCGAATGCGGGCGCTTCAGTGAGCGTCTGAAGCTGACAAAAAGCATAAATATGCACACAAATAAATGTCATAACAACTTGTAACTTGGCACACTTATAGATGACATATGTGGCTGGAACTGACGTGACGGAAAGGTGGCTGTGACTAAGAATGACGACGTGATGGACGTGTAAAGGTTTAATTTCGTCATATCTCAGGAACGGAAGGTCGTACAGAGGCGGGGGTTGGACCGGCGTGTTCAGCATAGCCGAATTATGGGGGGTAGACCCACTTCTCAAGTCTCTACAACGTACGGTTAACGCGATATTTTGATTTCAAATGTTTGGAACATTTCCGGTGTTATTCCAGAAACGGCCACAGGAGGGCGAATGCGGGCGCTTCAGTGAGCGTCTGAAGCTGACAAAAAGCATAAATATGCACACAAATAAATGTCATAACAACTTGTAACTTGGCACACTTATAGATGACATATGTGGCTGGAACTGACGTGACGGAAAGGTGGCTGTGACTAAGAATGACGACGTGATGGACGTGTAAAGGTTTAATTTCGTCATATCTCAGGAACGGAAGGTCGTACAGAGGCGGGGGTTGGACCGGCGTGTTCAGCATAGCCGAATTATGGTGGGTAGACCCACTTCTCAAGTCTCTACAACGTACGGTTAACGCGATATTTTGATTTCAAATGTTTGGAACATTTCCGGTGTTATTCCAGAAACAGCCACAGGAGGGCGAATGCGGGCGCTTCAGTGAGCGTCTGAAGCTGACAAAAAGCATAAATATGCACACAAATAAATGTCATAACAACTTGTAACTTGGCACACTTATAGATGACATATGTGGCTGGAACTGACGTGACGGAAAGGTGGCTGTGACTAAGAATGACGACGTGATGGACGTGTAAAGGTTTAATTTCGTCATATCTCAGGAACGGAAGGTCGTACAGAGGCGGGGGTTGGACCGGCGTGTTCAGCATAGCCGAATTATGGGGGGTAGACCCACTTCTCAAGTCTCTACAACGTACGGTTAACGCGATATTTTGATTTCAAATGTTTGGAACATTTCCGGTGTTATTCCAGAAACGGCCACAGGAGGGCGAATGCGGCCGCTTCAGTGAGCGTCTGAAGCTGACAAAAAGCATAAATATGCACACAAATAAATGTCATAACAACTTGTAACTTGGCACACTTATAGATGACATATGTGGCTGGAACTGACGTGACGGAAAGGTGGCTGTGACTAAGAATGACGACGTGATGGACGTGTAAAGGTTTAATTTCGTCATATCTCAGGAACGGAAGGTCGTACAGAGGCGGGGGTTGGACCGGCGTGTTCAGCATAGCCGAATTATGGTGGGTAGACCCACTTCTCAAGTCTCTACAACGTACGGTTAACGCGATATTTTGATTTCAAATGTTTGGAACATTTCCGGTGTTATTCCAGAAACAGCCACAGGAGGGCGAATGCGGGCGCTTCAGTGAGCGTCTGAAGCTGACAAAAAGCATAAATATGCACACAAATAAATGTCATAACAACTTGTAACTTGGCACACTTATAGATGACATATGTGGCTGGAACTGACGTGACGGAAAGGTGGCTGTGACTAAGAATGACGACGTGATGGACGTGTAAAGGTTTAATTTCGTCATATCTCAGGAACGGAAGGTCGTACAGAGGCGGGGGTTGGACCGGCGTGTTCAGCATAGCCGAATTATGGTGGGTAGACCCACTTCTCAAGTCTCTACAATGTACGGTTAACGCGATATTTTGATTTCAAATGTTTGGAACATTTCCGGTGTTATTCCAGAAACAGCCACAGGAGGGCGAATGCGGGCGCTTCAGTGAGCGTCTGAAGCTGACAAAAAGCATAAATATGCACACAAATAAATGTCATAACAACTTGTAACTTGGCACACTTATAGATGACATATGTGGCTGGAACTGACGTGACGGAAAGGTGGCTGTGACTAAGAATGACGACGTGATGGACGTGTAAAGGTTTAATTTCGTCATATCTCAGGAACGGAAGGTCGTACAGAGGCGGGGGTTGGACCGGCGTGTTCAGCATAGCCGAATTATGGGGGGTAGACCCACTTCTCAAGTCTCTACAACGTACGGTTAACGCGATATTTTGATTTCAAATGTTTGGAACATTTCCGGTGTTATTCCAGAAACAGCCACAGGAGGGCGAATGCGGGCGCTTCAGTGAGCGTCTGAAGCTGACAAAAAGCATAAATATGCACACAAATAAATGTCATAACAACTTATAACTTGGCACACTTATAGATGACATATGTGGCTGGAACTGACGTGACGGAAAGGTGGCTGTGACTAAGAATGACGACGTGATGGACGTGTAAAGGTTTAATTTCGTCATATCTCAGGAACGGAAGGTCGTACAGAGGCGGGGGTTGGACCGGCGTGTTCAGCATAGCCGAATTATGGGGGGTAGACCCACTTCTCAAGTCTCTACAACGTACGGTTAACGCGATATTTTGATTTCAAATGTTTGGAACATTTCCGGTGTTATTCCAGAAACGGCCACAGGAGGGCGAATGCGGCCGCTTCAGTGAGCGTCTGAAGCTGACAAAAAGCATAAATATGCACACAAATAAATGTCATAACAACTTGTAACTTGGCACACTTATAGATGACATATGTGGCTGGAACTGACGTGACGGAAAGGTGGCTGTGACTAAGAATGACGACGTGATGGACGTGTAAAGGTTTAATTTCGTCATATCTCAGGAACGGAAGGTCGTACAGAGGCGGGGGTTGGACCGGCGTGTTCAGCATAGCCGAATTATGGGGGGTAGACCCACTTCTCAAGTCTCTACAACGTACGGTTAACGCGATATTTTGATTTCAAATGTTTGGAACATTTCCGGTGTTATTCCAGAAACAGCCACAGGAGGGCGAATGCGGGCGCTTCAGTGAGCGTCTGAAGCTGACAAAAAGCATAAATATGCACACAAATAAATGTCATAACAACTTGTAACTTGGCACACTTATAGATGACATATGTGGCTGGAACTGACGTGACGGAAAGGTGGCTGTGACTAAGAATGACGACGTGATGGACGTGTAAAGGTTTAATTTCGTCATATCTCAGGAACGGAAGGTCGTACAGAGGCGGGGGTTGGACCGGCGTGTTCAGCATAGCCGAATTATGGGGGGTAGACCCACTTCTCAAGTCTCTACAACGTACGGTTAACGCGATATTTTGATTTCAAATGTTTGGAACATTTCCGGTGTTATTCCAGAAACGGCCACAGGAGGGCGAATGCGGCCGCTTCAGTGAGCGTCTGAAGCTGACAAAAAGCATAAATATGCACACAAATAAATGTCATAACAACTTGTAACTTGGCACACTTATAGATGACATATGTGGCTGGAACTGACGTGACGGAAAGGTGGCTGTGACTAAGAATGACGACGTGATGGACGTGTAAAGGTTTAATTTCGTCATATCTCAGGAACGGAAGGTCGTACAGAGGCGGGGGTTGGACCGGCGTGTTCAGCATAGCCGAATTATGGTGGGTAGACCCACTTCTCAAGTCTCTACAACGTACGGTTAA
>NW_027181486.1:0-5000 GCF_040956055.1 Brachionichthys hirsutus
TGTCCAAGGGGGGGGGGGGGGGGGGTGGTATGGAATAGTCCAGTGAGATTCTGCACGGCTCTCCAGCGCCAGAGAACTGTTCTGAGGAACAGTTCAACCAATCAGAGCGCGGTAAACCTCTCCTGAAGTGACTCGGTCTCGGAGATGGAAAGTAATCTTAGCTTGACCTCTGACCCCCCCCCCCCCCCAGTGGTGGAGGTGGAGTTGTTGCAGTATCTGTCCACATGGGGGCGATGTTCTCTAAGACATGGCAACAACAACGTCTACAACTACTGCTGGACCGTCTTGTCCTCTGAGGCGTCGCCACAGCGACTCGACCGTCTCCACTTCACCCTGTCCTTTGCGTCGTCCTCTCCAACGCCAGCTGGTTTTGATTGCTGCGATTGGTTCTGAGGCCCAGCAGGACCAGTAAAATGAAGCCGTTAACCCCGTCGTAACGAGCAGGGGTGGAGATGTGGGTGGGGGCTCACGATTAGCTGGATGAAGAAAAGGGGGGGCCTCTTACCATCTGAAACAGGAAACGGTGCCGCTGGCCAATGAAAACATGTTGCCTCATGTCCAAATCAGAAACACGTGCAGGTGGAACGAGGTAGGGGGGGGGGGGGCGATCAGACCGGAGCCGTAGACGGGAATACAAGAGGCTGCTGAAGGGGCTTAGGCCTCTAATGACCAGCAGGGGGCCAACTGCTGCAAGGTCATCTCACCTGAGGAAGCACCTGGTGGAATACTGTGGCTAAAAACAGGTAGAATAAACCGGTTTAATAAAGACCTGAGTCAAGCAAACCGGTTTATGATGAATATATTTATTAGATGGAATGTTAGAGCAGTACAAGTACAGTCACATAGTAGCATGTATTACAGTACAACTACAGTAAACAGTAGCATGTACTACAGTACAAGTACAGTCACACAGTAGCATGTATCACAGTACAACTACAGTAAACAGTAGCATGTATTACAGTACAAGTACAGTCACAGTAGCATGTATCACAGTACAAGTACAGTCACATAGTAGCATGTATTACAGTACAAATACAGTAAACAGTAGCATGTATTACAGTACAAGTACAGTCACACAGTAGCATGTATTACAGTACAACTACAGTAAACAGTAGCATGTATTACAGTACAAGTACAGTCACACAGTAGCATGTATTACAGTACAAGTACAGTCAAACAGTAGCATGTATTACAGTACAAGTACAGTCACACAGTAGCATGTATTACAGTACAAGTACAGTCAAACAGTAGCATGTATTACAGTACAAGTACAGTCACACAGTAGCATGTATTACAGTACAAATACAGTAAACAGCATGTATTACAGTACAAGTACAGTAAACGGTAGCATGTATTACAGTACAAGTACAGTAAACAGTAGCATGTATTACAGTACAAGTACAGTAAACAGTAGCATGTATTACAGTACAAGTACAGCCACACAGTAGCATGTATTACAGTACAAGTACAGTCACACAGTGGCATGTATTACAGTACAAGTACAGTCACACAGTAGCATGTATTACAGTACAAGTACAGTCAGACAGTAGCATGTATTGCAGTACAAGTACAGTCACACAGTAGCATGTATTACAGTACAAGTACAGTCAGACAGTAGCATGTATTACAGTACAAGTACAGTCAGACAGTAGCATGTATTGCAGTACAAGTACAGTCACCAGTAGCATGTATTACAGTACAAGTACAGTCAAACAGTAGCATGTATTACAGTACAAGTACAGTCACACAGTAGCATGTATTACAGTACAAGTACAGTCACACAGTAGCATGTATTACAGTACAAGTACAGTAAACAGTAGCATGTATTACAGTACAAGTACAGTCACACAGTAGCATGTATTACAGTACAAGTACAGTAAACAGTAGCATGTATTACAGTACAAGTACAGTAAGCGGTAGCATGTATTACAGTACAAGTACAGTAAACAGTAGCATGTATTACAGTACAAGTACAGTCAAACAGTAGCATGTATTACAGTACAAGTACAGTCACACAGTAGCATGTATTACAGTACAAGTACAGTCACACAGTAGCATGTATTACAGTATGAGTACAGTCACACAGTAGCATGTATTACAGTACAAGTACAGTCACACAGTAGCATGTATTACAGTACAAGTACAGTCAGACAGTAGCATGTATTACAGTACAAGTACAGTCACACAGTGGCATGTATTACAGTACGAGTACAGTCACACAGTAGCATGTATTACAGTACAAGTACAGTCACACAGTAGCATGTATTACAGTACAAGTACAGTCAGACAGTAGCATGTATTACAGTACAAGTACAGTCACACAGTGGCATGTATTACAGTACAAGTACAGTCACACAGTAGCATGTATTACAGTACAAGTACAGTCAGACAGTAGCATGTATTGCAGTACAAGTACAGTCACACAGTAGCATGTATTACAGTACAAGTACAGTCAGACAGTAGCATGTATTACAGTACAAGTACAGTCAGACAGTAGCATGTATTGCAGTACAAGTACAGTCACCAGTAGCATGTATTACAGTACAAGTACAGTCAAACAGTAGCATGTATTACAGTACAAGTACAGTCACACAGTAGCATGTATTACAGTACAAGTACAGTCACACAGTAGCATGTATTACAGTACAAGTACAGTAAACAGTAGCATGTATTACAGTACAAGTACAGTCACACAGTAGCATGTATTACAGTACAAGTACAGTAAACAGTAGCATGTATTACAGTACAAGTACAGTAAACGGTAGCATGTATTACAGTACAAGTACAGTAAACAGTAGCATGTATTACAGTACAAGTACAGTCAAACAGTAGCATGTATTACAGTACAAGTACAGTCACACAGTAGCATGTATTACAGTACAAGTACAGTCACACAGTAGCATGTATTACAGTACGAGTACAGTCACACAGTGGCATGTATTACAGTACGAGTACAGTCACACAGTAGCATGTATTACAGTACAAGTACAGTCACACAGTAGCATGTATTACAGTACAAGTACAGTCAGACAGTAGCATGTATTACAGTACAAGTACAGTCACACAGTAGCATGTATTACAGTACAAGTACAGTCACACAGTAGCATGTATTACAGTACAAGTACAGTCTCACAGTAGCATGTATTACAGTACAAGTACAGTCACACAGTAGCATGTATTACAGTATAAGTACAGTCAGACAGTAGCATGTATTACAGTACAAGTACAGTCACACAGTAGCATGTATTACAGTACAAGTACAGTCACACAGTAGCATGTATTACAGTACAAGTACAGTCACACAGTGGCATGTATTACAGTACAAGTACAGTCACACAGTAGCATGTATTACAGTACAAGTACAGTCAAACAGTAGCATGTATTACAGTACAAGTACAGTCACACAGTAGCATGTATTACAGTACAAGTACAGTCTCACAGTAGCATGTATTACAGTACAAGTACAGTCACACAGTAGCATGTATTACAGTATAAGTACAGTCAGACAGTAGCATGTATTACAGCACAAGTACAGTCACACAGTAGCATGTATTACAGTACAAGTACAGTCACACAGTAGCATGTATTACAGTACAAGTACAGTCAAACAGTAGCATGTATTACAGTACAAGTACAGTCACACAGTAGCATGTATTACAGTACAAGTACAGTCTCACAGTAGCATGTATTACAGTACAAGTACAGTCACACAGTAGCATGTATTACAGTATAAGTACAGTCAGACAGTAGCATGTATTACAGTACAAGTACAGTCACACAGTAGCATGTATTACAGTACAAGTACAGTCACACAGTGGCATGTATTACAGTACGAGTACAGTCACACAGTAGCATGTATTACAGTACAAGTACAGTCACACAGTAGCATGTATTACAGTACAAGTACAGTCACACAGTAGCATGTATTACAGTACAAGTACAGTCACACAGTAGCATGTATTACAGTACAAGTACAGTCACACAGTAGCATGTATTACAGTACAAGTACAGTCAGACAGTAGCATGTATTACAGTACAAGTACAGTCACACATCCTGTCTCAGAGGAGCATTTCTTGCGGTCTTGTTTCCGTTGAAAGTCCTTCGTACATAAATCATTGACATTTAACAATACCAATAAAACTAATATTAAATTACTCAATTGATGCTAAATAACAATAAATTAAAAAGACACACGTTATGTACAACGTAGGTCGACAGAAAGGGGGGGGGGGGGGATTGATCCGGAGAGAGTCGTGATGACTATCTTCATATTTGCTCTTTGATCATTTTATTTTTATTTGCTTCATCCTTTTCTTATGTTGCCTCTTGGCTGCTCTGTGCAGCTATAATGTTCAGGGGGGGGTCACTCATGGACAGGTCTGAGATGATTTTACAACCTGGTGTACGGAAGCATTCCTCCAGACCGGATCAATGCTTCTCAGACAAAGGAGGTGTGTATCGACTTCAGGCGTCCATCCCTTGTTCCTCCTTGCAGCACCATCAACAACCACCCAGTGGCGCTGGTGCCCAAATACAAATATCTGGGCACCGTAATCGACAGCAAACTCAAATTTGATGTGAACTGTGAGACGCTCTGCAAGAAAGGCCAGCAGCGACTCTTCATCCTGAGGGAGCTCGCTGAGCTCCAGGTGGACAGGAGCCTGATGAAGACGTTCTCCTGTGCCTTCATCGAATCCGTCCTCACGTTCTCGGCTGTCTGTCGGCACGGTAACCTCGCCATCAAGGACAAGAACTGCCTGAGGAACATCGTCCGTGTAGCATCGGAGGTAGCCGGGCTGAACTTCAGCAGTCTGGATGAAGTTCTTCAGCTTCACCTGCTGAATAAAGCCAAGTCGATCCGCAGGAACAAAAATCATCCCCTAAATCCGGAATATAAGCTGCTCCCATCGGGGGCTCGACTGACGCTCCCCAGGGTCACTAAAAGCAGATACAAGTTCTCCTTTGTCCCGCTCTCCTTCAGGGCCCTGAACGCCACAGA
>NW_027181487.1:0-5000 GCF_040956055.1 Brachionichthys hirsutus
CCACGCTGAACACGCCAGTCCCAACCGCGTCTCTCTACGACCTTCCCTTCCCGAGATATGGCAAAAATAAAGCTTTGCACGCATGTGACGTCGACACCGTAAATCACATCAACCTGTCCGTCACCTCGGTTATAGCCCTATGTGTCATCTATAAGTGTGCCGGGTTACAAGTTGATGAGACATTTGCTTGTGTGCATATTTATGCTGATTGTAAACTTCTGATGTTCACTGTAGCGGCGCCATGTCTCCACAAGAGGGCAGCATCATTTTATATTGCGGCCGTTTCCGGAATGAAACCGGAAACCGGAAATGTCCCAAACCCCGTTCATTTCTTCGAATTATCGCGAGAACGGTACGCTGTAGGGACTTGAAAACCTGGTCTACCCGACATAATTCGGTCACGCTGAACACGCCAGTCCCAACCGCGTCTCTCTACGACCTTCCCTTCCCGAGATATGGCAAAAATAAAGCTTTGCACGCATGTGACGTCGACACCGTAAATCACATCAACCTGTCCGTCACCTCGGTTATAGCCCTATGTGTCATCTATAAGTGTGCCGGGTTACAAGTTGATGAGACATTTGCTTGTGTGCATATTTATGCTGATTGTAAACTTCTGATGTTCACTGTAGCGGCGCCATGTCTCCACAAGAGGGCAGCATCATTTTATATTGCGGCCGTTTCCGGAATGAAACCGGAAACCGGAAATGTCCCAAACCCCGTTCATTTCTTCGAATTATCGCGAGAACGGTACGCTGTAGGGACTTGAAAACCTGGTCTACCCGACATAATTCGGCCACGCTGAACACGCCAGTCCCAACCGCGTCTCTCTACGACCTTCCCTTCCCGAGATATGGCAAAAATAAAGCTTTGCACGCATGTGACGTCGACACCGTAAATCACATCAACCTGTCCGTCACCTCGGTTATAGCCCTATGTGTCATCTATAAGTGTGCCGGGTTACAAGTTGATGAGACATTTGCTTGTGTGCATATTTATGCTGATTGTAAACTTCTGATGTTCACTGTAGCGGCGCCATGTCTCCACAAGAGGGCAGCATCATTTTATATTGCGGCCGTTTCCGGAATGAAACCGGAAACCGGAAATGTCCCAAACCCCGTTCATTTCTTCGAATTATCGCGAGAACGGTACGCTGTAGGGACTTGAAAACCTGGTCTACCCGACATAATTCGGTCACGCTGAACACGCCAGTCCCAACCGCGTCTCTCTACGACCTTCCCTTCCCGAGATATGGCAAAAATAAAGCTTTGCACGCATGTGACGTCGACACCGTAAATCACATCAACCTGTCCGTCACCTCGGTTATA
Source organism: Brachionichthys hirsutus (assembly GCF_040956055.1). Taxonomy (NCBI): domain Eukaryota; kingdom Metazoa; phylum Chordata; class Actinopteri; order Lophiiformes; family Brachionichthyidae; genus Brachionichthys; species Brachionichthys hirsutus. The sequence continues at coordinate 1,329 of NW_027181487.1, forward strand.
GCCCTATGTGTCATCTATAAGTGTGCCGGGTTACAAGTTGATGAGACATTTGCTTGTGTGCATATTTATGCTGATTGTAAACTTCTGATGTTCACTGTAGCGGCGCCATGTCTCCACAAGAGGGCAGCATCATTTTATATTGCGGCCGTTTCCGGAATGAAACCGGAAACCGGAAATGTCCCAAACCCCGTTCATTTCTTCGAATTATCGCGAGAACGGTACGCTGTAGGGACTTGAAAACCTGGTCTACCCGACATAATTCGGTCACGCTGAACACGCCAGTCCCAACCGCGTCTCTCTACGACCTTCCCTTCCCGAGATATGGCAAACATAAAGCTTTGCACGCATGTGACGTCGACACCGTAAATCACATCAACCTGTCCGTCACCTCGGTTATAGCCCTATGTGTCATCTATAAGTGTGCCGGGTTACAAGTTGATGAGACATTTGCTTGTGTGCATATTTATGCTGATTGTAAACTTCTGATGTTCACTGTAGCGGCGCCATGTCTCCACAAGAGGGCAGCATCATTTTATATTGCGGCCGTTTCCGGAATGAAACCGGAAACCGGAAATGTCCCAAACCCCGTTCATTTCTTCGAATTATCGCGAGAACGGTACGCTGTAGGGACTTGAAAACCTGGTCTACCCGACATAATTCGGTCACGCTGAACACGCCAGTCCCAACCGCGTCTCTCTACGACCTTCCCTTCCCGAGATATGGCAAAAATAAAGCTTTGCACGCATGTGACGTCGACACCGTAAATCACATCAACCTGTCCGTCACCTCGGTTATAGCCCTATGTGTCATCTATAAGTGTGCCGGGTTACAAGTTGATGAGACATTTGCTTGTGTGCATATTTATGCTGATTGTAAACTTCTGATGTTCACTGTAGCGGCGCCATGTCTCCACAAGAGGGCAGCATCATTTTATATTGCGGCCGTTTCCGGAATGAAACCGGAAACCGGAAATGTCCCAAACCCCGTTCATTTCTTCGAATTATCGCGAGAACGGTACGCTGTAGGGACTTGAAAACCTGGTCTACCCGACATAATTCGGCCACGCTGAACACGCCAGTCCCAACCGCGTCTCTCTACGACCTTCCCTTCCCGAGATATGGCAAAAATAAAGCTTTGCACGCATGTGACGTCGACACCGTAAATCACATCAACCTGTCCGTCACCTCGGTTATAGCCCTATGTGTCATCTATAAGTGTGCCGGGTTACAAGTTGATGAGACATTTGCTTGTGTGCATATTTATGCTGATTGTAAACTTCTGATGTTCACTGTAGCGGCGCCATGTCTCCACAAGAGGGCAGCATCATTTTATATTGCGGCCGTTTCCGGAATGAAACCGGAAACCGGAAATGTCCCAAACCCCGTTCATTTCTTCGAATTATCGCGAGAACGGTACGCTGTAGGGACTTGAAAACCTGGTCTACCCGACATAATTCGGTCACGCTGAACACGCCAGTCCCAACCGCGTCTCTCTACGACCTTCCCTTCCCGAGATATGGCAAAAATAAAGCTTTGCACGCATGTGACGTCGACACCGTAAATCACATCAACCTGTCCGTCACCTCGGTTATAGCCCTATGTGTCATCTATAAGTGTGCCGGGTTACAAGTTGATGAGACATTTGCTTGTGTGCATATTTATGCTGATTGTAAACTTCTGATGTTCACTGTAGCGGCGCCATGTCTCCACAAGAGGGCAGCATCATTTTATATTGCGGCCGTTTCCGGAATGAAACCGGAAACCGGAAATGTCCCAAACCCCGTTCATTTCTTCGAATTATCGCGAGAACGGTACGCTGTAGGGACTTGAAAACCTGGTCTACCCGACATAATTCGGCCACGCTGAACACGCCAGTCCCAACCGCGTCTCTCTACGACCTTCCCTTCCCGAGATATGGCAAAAATAAAGCTTTGCACGCATGTGACGTCGACACCGTAAATCACATCAACCTGTCCGTCACCTCGGTTATAGCCCTATGTGTCATCTATAAGTGTGCCGGGTTACAAGTTGATGAGACATTTGCTTGTGTGCATATTTATGCTGATTGTAAACTTCTGATGTTCACTGTAGCGGCGCCATGTCTCCACAAGAGGGCAGCATCATTTTATATTGCGGCCGTTTCCGGAATGAAACCGGAAACCGGAAATGTCCCAAACCCCGTTCATTTCTTCGAATTATCGCGAGAACGGTACGCTGTAGGGACTTGAAAACCTGGTCTACCCGACATAATTCGGTCACGCTGAACACGCCAGTCCCAACCGCGTCTCTCTACGACCTTCCCTTCCCGAGATATGGCAAAAATAAAGCTTTGCACGCATGTGACGTCGACACCGTAAATCACATCAACCTGTCCGTCACCTCGGTTATAGCCCTATGTGTCATCTATAAGTGTGCCGGGTTACAAGTTGATGAGACATTTGCTTGTGTGCATATTTATGCTGATTGTAAACTTCTGATGTTCACTGTAGCGGCGCCATGTCTCCACAAGAGGGCAGCATCATTTTATATTGCGGCCGTTTCCGGAATGAAACCGGAAACCGGAAATGTCCCAAACCCCGTTCATTTCTTCGAATTATCGCGAGAACGGTACGCTGTAGGGACTTGAAAACCTGGTCTACCCGACATAATTCGGCCACGCTGAACACGCCAGTCCCAACCGCGTCTCTCTACGACCTTCCCTTCCCGAGATATGGCAAAAATAAAGCTTTGCACGCATGTGACGTCGACACCGTAAATCACATCAACCTGTCCGTCACCTCGGTTATAGCCCTATGTGTCATCTATAAGTGTGCCGGGTTACAAGTTGATGAGACATTTGCTTGTGTGCATATTTATGCTGATTGTAAACTTCTGATGTTCACTGTAGCGGCGCCATGTCTCCACAAGAGGGCAGCATCATTTTATATTGCGGCCGTTTCCGGAATGAAACCGGAAACCGGAAATGTCCCAAACCCCGTTCATTTCTTCGAATTATCGCGAGAACGGTACGCTGTAGGGACTTGAAAACCTGGTCTACCCGACATAATTCGGTCACGCTGAACACGCCAGTCCCAACCGCGTCTCTCTACGACCTTCCCTTCCCGAGATATGGCAAAAATAAAGCTTTGCACGCATGTGACGTCGACACCGTAAATCACATCAACCTGTCCGTCACCTCGGTTATAGCCCTATGTGTCATCTATAAGTGTGCCGGGTTACAAGTTGATGAGACATTTGCTTGTGTGCATATTTATGCTGATTGTAAACTTCTGATGTTCGCTGTAGCGGCGCCATGTCTCCACAAGAGGGCAGCATCATTTTATATTGCGGCCGTTTCCGGAATGAAACCGGAAACCGGAAATGTCCCAAACCCCGTTCATTTCTTCGAATTATCGCGAGAACGGTACGCTGTAGGGACTTGAAAACCTGGTCTACCCGACATAATTCGGTCACGCTGAACACGCCAGTCCCAACCGCGTCTCTCTACGACCTTCCCTTCCCGAGATATGGCAAAAATAAAGCTTTGCACGCATGTGACGTCGACACCGTAAATCACATCAACCTGTCCGTCACCTCGGTTATAGCCCTATGTGTCATCTATAAGTGTGCCGGGTTACAAGTTGATGAGACATTTGCTTGTGTGCATATTTATGCTGATTGTAAACTTCTGATG
>NW_027181488.1:0-5000 GCF_040956055.1 Brachionichthys hirsutus
ATATTTGCACAAAAGCAATATAGTACGCATCGTTTTCCTAAAATGCAAATGTGATGCTTTAAACGGCTTCTGCTAGCGGTTTTGACTTCGAAGCGTGCTGCCCCGTTTTACATGGGAAGATTTAGCAGCCCCCTCATCAGCCTGACACTGGGTTTATTTGACCTATAAGAAGCTTTTCGCACCTTTTAAATTTTCACGGCGCACCTTAACGGCTCTCGATAAAGGGCGTTACTGTCGTGCCCGCTGGGGCGCGGAAACAAGCTGTTAAAAAGCACCGAGAGCACCGACATCTGCGGCGTTTCCTGCAGGAATGGAAAGAAACATCCATTACTGCGGCGTTGGAAATAAGATCGGGCGCTTTTCTACCTGCCGGGTGTGAGGGTCAGGTGGGGGTCAGGTGAGGCTGTCGCTCAAGAATCAGACGGGATTCTAATGTTGAGCTGATAAAACGGGACATGCTAACGCCGGTTATTTCATTAAAGGGAGGAAATGAAGCGCCGGTTTGGCTCCCTCTGTGCTGCGGTCGGGCCCCCCCCCCCCTCCCTTTCCACATCCAGCAGGGGGGTGTTGCTCGGTGGTGTATATCATTGCTGCCCTCTGCAGTTCTGCACCCCTTTGCTTCCCAATGAGGCCGCCGCGCATGACGATAACTCATTCCTAAACCGAACAGCTTGTCGATGTCCCATGACGCCGTTTTTTTTTTTTTTTAGGAGACTAAACTCGACAAAATAAGATTCCTCTAAAAGTTGCCTCGAGTTCCGAGGAACACCCAAAGCAACACCCCCCCAACTTCGCCCTGTTTCTAGGACGAGCTCACACGGCCTCATTTCCTTTTTTTGCCCACCTGCCCACTGTGACAGAAAAGCCCGCTCCGCACCTGTGGTGTGATTTTCCGCGTGACAAGAGGCTCAAACTCCTCCCCTTGGGCTCGCCGCATAACAAGAGAACGCAATTAATGACAGATGGCCGGGCAATGACCGCCTCCTCCAGCCTTATTGGCACCCACCGCTAATTATATCACATATAACACAACTAAAAGCATAATAAATCGAGCAGAGAGCGGAAGGTTTTATGCAAGCCTTCTCCTCTTCTGCTCTTGAGATATCTGCAACCTTGTGACACCCACAGTGCATTAGCTTAATTGCCTTTTTCCCCTGCCCAGGTTCTCAGAGGAGGAGAAGACGAAAAGGCGCAGCTTCAATTAAGGAATCGGAGGGATCTTTATACTGATTAAGGACGATTGTGGGAGATTATCATACGTCGGCGTCTGCTGTGGAGTCACTCGGAGAGAAACGGCTTCAAAAGATGATTGTCCAATTATTAATTGCGCACGCATTTCCTCCCCGAGAGTGAAACCATCGGCGCATTACTGTTAGGTTTGCGTTACATTCATCCCACGGACACAACGATGTGATGCCGAGTCTGTGAAAGCAAAGTCTTGTTATGAAACTCCTTTAATGAGGACACTTCATCGGCTCACCTGAGGAGTCTTTGAGTCTGGCGCCTACACCGGTCCGTGTAGACAGCTTGTGTCACTACGGGGGGGGGGGGGCGTCTCACCCGGGGCTCGTTACGTAGAGACGGATGGCGATGTCTTGGAGCAGCTGCTGCTGGGACGGCTGAAAGCATCCCGGGCCGTCCCTCGTAGGATGTCTCACAAAAGTCATTCTGAAGTAATCAGAGATGAATACATCAGAAGCCTGCGTGTGTTATGCCCCCCCCCCACTCATCCACTCTACAGATGCATAATCAATGGCAGCCATTGGACCTAATGAACCGGGCGTTGGTCCAACGGATGAGACGATTGATTTAGTCAACCTGCAGCTATTGTTTTTTAATTATTACTTAGCACAAAAAGCTCAAGACAGGTATGATCTGTTATAATAGCAGATTTACTGGACACGCAAACAAACAAATGATGAGGAAGCGATGACTGTTTCTGCCTCTTCCTCACACTTTATCATATGCAGGTTCCACCGGGCTCGTCTGCAACACGCTCTCGTCCCCTGTGGTAAATTCACCCATCACCTAACAACCTGGCAAATTAGTCCTCGTTCCGTCCCCGCCATAGATTATGCTGCAGCACGGGCACGGTAATAAGCGGTCAGACAAAGTAAATGTCCAAGATGTAGGGCGCAAAATCGTATTTGTCGGGACGCCAAGTCCACAAAGAAAGCCAATTTTGCAGCTGAGGGAGGGGGGGGGGGGGGGGGGGGCTGCTTTGCTCCAGTGCAAAAAGGAGGTGCATTAACATTTTTCATTAAATATAATGAACAACCGAGGGGCATGGGGGGGTTCAAACATTCAGACGCAGGCGGCGTCTCAAGGGAGTTTTAGTCAGGTGATCATTTTAGCGGCCATTTATAACACGATTATTATCCTAGAAGCAAAATAAATGATTTCCAGGAACAGGCTAATGCATATAGTGAATGCAAATAATTAGCATTCACAATCACTTATTGCATTGCAGATTCCGCTCTACGTAGCAGAGCTAGCACAGCAGGAGAGACTCCCCTTCTCCAGAGAGGAGGTGAAATGGTCAAAGTAGCCTCAAAAACCACCGAGGCGATGAGAACGGGTGAAGCGCCCCCCCCCCTCCACCAGTATTCACAAGTACACGTGTGATTAAATTCAGCCTCATGTATGTTGTAAAGACGATTCCCTACGAACCCCAGGAAGGAAGAAGAAAAAAAGACGAGGCCCTGGCAGCGTGTCGGGGACAGAGGCGGGAAAAAAATAAAAGAGCACAGACGGGGAAATCAATCAGGGTGTGAGAAACGATCTGAATGGCTCGCGTTTCCTCGCTGGTCATCAAAAGGTTATTTTACACCCAAAAGCATATTATTGATCGGAGGGGTAGCAGCTGGGGGAATTTACACAATGTTTATTTTTTGCATTAGGATTAGGCTGAGCGTCGGGGCGGATCGATTGAACTTTAGACACGAATCAAAGGCCGCAGGGCGATCGCATTTTATCATCTTAATTATATTTCAAATGTCAGTTTTCCCTTTTGATCTCAGGACTCCTTATTAGCATTTGTCAGGATGTGAGAATGTATGAAAGGAACTAGCGTGGTAGAATCTGACAAACAATGACAGAATGTACGCTTCTGTCAAAGATGATCGATTCCACCCCTTCATGCATATTCACGGCGTCCTCCGTTGAGATGAATCCATCTGCTAAAGTGTTTTCTAACGTGGTCGGCGACGGAGAGAGCATCCATCCGATCCATCGAGAACAGGCGTGGCATTTCTGCCGATGGGAGAAAAGTTTGCCGACATCCCATGGATCATATTCGCCCTCTCGTCTCCGCAACCATTCAACATCCGCCACCAGACCGTCGTCGACACGGACCGAGCGGCAATCCCGTGGTTGAAATGAATAATTCAACTAGAACCAATAAGCCGATGTTCCAGCGCTCAGCCTCTGACACAAAAAACGATCGCATCCCCGCTTATGTCTGCCGAAATCACAGAGATTAATAAGGGCGCGCGCACGCCGGCGCCGCGACAAACAACCGCCATGTTTGATTTGCACGGATTTGGTGGTGGGGGTTTATTGGCGAGCTGCTTTGATGTGGCGTTCAGGGGGCAGAGAAATGTGACACAAATCCTCCTCAAAAAGTGGCTTTGGTGGAAGTGATTTAACTAATTGAGGACACGATATGGTCTCCGACGGCGACTCATCAATCACTGAAAGAAAAAATTTGAACCGGGGGGGGAACGCAACATATAGCTGAGCTGAAAATGGCAGGCACTCAATGAGTTAATATTCAGGAACAGAACGGAATTTCACAGCAATGCAAAACCAAATGGGAGGAAATATCCACAGAGATAAAGTTTTTATTTCTTTTTAAAACGAGGTGCTTTAATGTTTGGGTAATTGTGTCCGTCTGAAGTCAGAATTGAAGCATTTTAAGGTCCAGGCTGAATCGGAATATCGAGACAAGATGGACGACTTCACACTAATGGCAGCCAACAGCGCGATTAGCCACTGACAGCGCCATTAGCTCGGAGAGTCGGCCACTTACTTTCTTTCTTGCGGTGCATTTAAGTGTCCTGAAATCAAACGTTTTCAATGCTGCGGCTTTGAGGTAGCGACACTGAAAGCGTCTCAGTATTAAAAATGTATGAGATTTTTTTTATTTTTAAGTTCGGGTTAGGACGAACGGCTCGAACGCCGTTGGACGAGAAATGGCAGTACCTTCCCGAACGCTGCGGGAGCGTTTCCGAGATCGATTGTCGATTATCGTTTATCAGCGCGCACACGCACACGCACACGTCGCTCGTCGTGCTTTAAAATCAGAATGATTTTGTGCCTCGTCCCACTGCCCCCTCCACCCGGAAGAAACCCTAGCGGTCGCCGCTAAAGAGGAATAGATTCATCTGCCCTTCCTCGACGTCACGCTTTGCCCCGCTAATCTTCGGCGAACTGCGGTTGAAACCTGTAAAAGGTCACAGATTTTCGGCGCCTCACGGGGAACGCCACGCGAGACGCCCCGTCAGTCCGAGCTCATCGCCGATCGGGGAGGTGACAGGCATCATGGGAGTTGATCAATGTGTCGACAGCCATTAGGTAAATGAGGCTGAAAGGGCAAGTGTGTTTAAGCACGCCACCGGGGAGAGGACGGATTCTGTCTCACGCTCATAAATAGAACGTCCCTTCAAGGACGCCGTGTTTACACGAGGAGCGTCCGCTCGTGCTCCGCGCTTTTATTCAAATTCAGATCAAATTCCTACAATTCAGTATTTACTCTTGAGAGGAAGTGACTGAGAACCTTGAATTATTGACCATTTGAATAATAACTTAATCCTGAATGCTTGCTAGCATTGCATAGCGTTGCAATCCAGCCAACATGGTTTGTCCAGCTTTTGCTTCTTCACAAAGGTTGAAACGTTTGTAGTGACATCTCTCGACATCCATTCAGACGGCGGGTCGGACTCTTTCTAAAGGGCAGCGGCGACCACAGCATGTTTGAAGGATGACATTTCATTAAAAGA
>NW_027181489.1:0-5000 GCF_040956055.1 Brachionichthys hirsutus
GCTATAAACAGTTTCGCTTTGTAGCTTCGTGCTCAGTGCATTCAGCTTGGTTTCCTGCACAGACCACATCAGTGACAGGTTCTGCTGCAGCATGGGCTCCTCATCCTCATCCTCATCCTCACAAAGAATTGACTGCGCAGATCAACACACAACAAATCCACCATTCAAAACAGCCGGATCCAAACACAATCGAGTCAGAGTTAAGCAGCGTTATCCAAGTCCTCCCGTGGTCTGAGGAGGAGTTCAGCTTCAGGAACGTTGGGTAGATTAACAGGTTCTGAAATCATTTCCAAATGATACTCCAAGAAGGACGTTTGAAACCTGCCTTGCCATGGAAAAATCAACAAAGCGCATACCTATAGGGATGGAGGAACAGACCAGGAGCAACACGACGGCGGAGCCTGCAACCATCTTCATCATCCTCCGAGAACAAAAGATCAGAACAAGGCGATTTCCTGTGAGAGCACACAAACAGGAAGTGATCTAGAGACCGTTTCGAAAAACAAAAAGACGCCAAACATATTCAATTTAAAGCAATTTCTTTTAGTTAAATAGCACCAGCCCACAACGCTTTCAGAACCTTACAAAGGTCGCAATTTAAACCTAAATTCAACTTAATACAGAAAACAAATATTTAGTAAGAAAGCTAGCATAATTTATTGCTTCTATAAATATAATTTCTGCAATACTTTTGACCAAAGTTGGACAAGGTTGACGCTTTGGGTTGTGTTATGACACCTTTTCAGTCCGTGGCGGGACAACCTGCGTGTCGGATGATGTCCGTGCTGTTTCAGGAGCATGTGATAGCATGCATGAATTATATTCAATATTCATCACCACTGAACCACCACTGGAAGAGCAACACAGGGTCAGGGATGTGCCGTCCACCAGGGGGCGCCATCACATTTCATGTCGTTTAATTGTTACACAACTGGGAAACGATCAGTCATGTAAATATGAGTTACTTCTCAAATGTAAATATAGACAGTGTTGGGAAAGTAACTAAAGTAACTAGTAACTTGAAAGTAATAATATTACTTTTTACCAGAAAAAGTAGTGTAACTTGTTACTTTTTCATTTTGAGTAATAATATTACTTTTACTTTTATTTCAAAAGTAATATATTACTTTTTTCACTCCGACTGGATATGGAAACGATTCGTCCTCATCTGTTTTTAAGGTCGGTGGCGTAAACTCGATCCATTCCATTTGGTGTTGTTTTGCTGCCCGCTCGCACCTCGGAGGCAGGATTACATGCAAAGACAAAGATTAAACTCGTGAGAAAAAAAATCTAAAAGACACAATTAGTGCACTTTATCCACAGAATATGGGTCTAATTTATACTGAAAAATATATTTATTCCGGGGTTTGCATGTTCTCCCCGTGTCTGCGTGGGTTCTCTCCGGGTTCTCCGGCTTCCTCCCACCACCAAAAACATGCAGCCTAGGCTGATTGGTGACACTAAATTGTCCGGAGGTGTGTGTGTGCGATGAACTGGCGGCTTGTCCAGGGTGTCCCCTGCCTCTCGCCCATTGACTGCTGGGATTGGCTCCAGCTTGGCCCGCGACCCGATAACGGATTGAGCGGTTGGGACAATGAATGAATATTTATTCTGTATCCGGATTTGCTTTTACAATTTAGACATCTCACATTCAATTTTAGAATACAAAATTTTGATTCATATTTATATTGGAGATGTATTTAAATTGCAGTAATTGTTTGTAGTATTGATACATTCAGAATGTTCTGATGCAGCTTCTGCACAACTTCTAAAAATTAAAATAAATGTTTTTCTTGTTATTCTTATCACACTAATGTGCATATTGTTTGCATTGAAATGCACCAGCGCACGTTGCCTCATGGCCCAGCAGCACTTTGGGCTTGTTGTCTGCTTTAATAAACAACTGAAGTTGTTCAAAAAGTGTGTTTCAACATCAGTTTGAGTCCAGATGCAGTTTCATTGAGTGATGTTTCACACGCACAGCTTTGATGTGTGTTGTTTCACACGCACAGCTTTGATGTGTGTTGTTTCACATGCACAGCTTTGATGTGTGATGTTGCACACGCACAGCTTTGATTTGTGTTGTTTCACACGTACAGCTTTGATGTGTGTTGTTTCACATGCACAGCTTTGATGTGTGTTGTTTCACATGCACAGCTTTGATGTGTGATGTTGCACATGCACAGCTTTGATTTGTGTTGTTTCACATGCACAGCTTTGATGTGTGTTGTTTCACATGCACAGCTTTGATGTGTGATGTTTCAGATGCACAGCTTTGATGTTTGTTGTTTTACACACACAGCTTTGATGTGTGATGTTTCACACGCACAGCTTTGATTTGTGTTGTTTCACATGCACAGCTTTGATGTATGTTGTTTCACATGCACAGCTTTGATGTGTGATGTTTCACACGCACAGCTTTGATGTGTGTTGTTTCACATGCACAGCTTTGATGTATGTTGTTTCACATACATCAAAAATCTAAAAGACACAATTAGTGCACTTTATCCACAGAATATGGGTCTAATTTATACTGAAAAATATATTTATTCTGTATCAGGATTTGCTTTTACAATTTAGACATCTCACATTCAATTTTAGAATACAAAATGTTGATTCATATTTATATTGAAGATGTATTTAAATTGCAGTAATTGTTTGTAGTATTGATACATTCAGAATGTTCTGATGCAGCTTCTGCACAACTTCTAAATATTAAAATAAATGTTTTTCTTATTATTCTTATTACAATAACGTGCATATAGTTTGCATTGAAATGCACCAGCGCACGTTGCCTCATGGCCCAGCAGCACTTTGGGCTTGTTGTCTGCTTTAATAAACAACTGAAGTTGTTAAAAAAGTATGTTTCAACAACAGTTTGAATCCAGATGCGGTTTCATTGAGTGATGTTTCACACACACAGCTTTGATGTGTGTTGGTTCACATGCACAGCTTTGATTTGTGTTGTTTCACATGCACAGCTTTGATGTGTGTTGGTTCACATGCACAGCTTTGATGTGTGATGTTGCACACGCACAGCTTTGATGTGGGTTGTTTCACACGCACAGCTTTAATGTGTGTTGTTTCACACGCACAGCTTTGATGTGTGTTGGTTCACATGCACAGCTTTGATGTGTATTGTTTCACATGCACAGCTTTGATGTGTGATGTTGCACACGCACAGCTTTGATGTGTGTTGTTTCACACGCACAGCTTTGATGTGTGTTGTTTCACACGCACAGCTTTGATGTGTGTTGTTTCACATGCACAGCTTTGATGTGTGTTGTTTCACACACACAACTTTGATGTGTGTTGTTTCACATGCACAGCTTTGACATGTGATGTTTCACATGCACAGCTTTGATGTTTGTTGTTTCACACACACAGCTTTGATGTGTGTTGGTTCACATGCACAGCTTTGATGTGTGATGTTTCACACACACAACTTTGATGTGTGTTGTTTCACATGCACAGCTTTGATGTGTGATGTTGCACAAGCACAGCTTTGATGTGTGTTGTTTCACACGCACAGCTTTGATGTGTGATGTTTCACACGCACAGCTTTGATGTGTGTTGTTTCACACGCACAGCTTTGATGTGTGTTGTTTCACATGCACAGCTTTGATGTGTGATGTTTCACATGCACAGCTTTGATGTGTGTTGTTTCACATGCACAGCTTTGATGTATGTTGTTTCACATGCACAGCATTGATGTGTGTTGTTTCACATGCACAGCTTTGATGTGTGATGGTTCACATGCACAGCTTTGATTTGTGTTGTTTCACATGCACAGCTTTGATGTGTGTTGTTTCACATGCACAGCTTGATGTGTGTTGTTTCACATGCACAGCTTTGATGTGTGTTGTTTCACATGCACAGCTTGATGTGTGTTGTTTCACATGCACAGCTTGATGTGTGTTGTTTCACATGCACAGCTTGATGTGTGTTGTTTCCAGTTGGGAAAGTAACTAAAGTAACTAGTAACTTAAAGTAATAATATTACTTTTTACCAGAAAAAGTAGTGTAACTTTTTACTTTTTCATTTTGAGTAATAATATTACTTTTACTTTTATTTCAAAAGTAATATATTACTTTTTTCACTCCGACTGGATATGGAAACGATTCGTCCTCGTCTGTTTTTAAGGTCGGTGGCGTAAACTCGATCCATTCCATTTGGTGTTGTTTTGCTGCCCGCTCGCACCTCGGTGGCAGGATTACATGCAAAGACAAAGATTAAACTCGTGAGAAAAAAAATCTAAAAGACACAATTAGTGCACTTTATCCACAGAATATGGGTCTAATTTATACTGAAAAATATATTTATTCTGTATCAGGATTTGCTTTTACAATTTAGACATCTCACATTCAATTTTAGAATACAAAATGTTGATTCATATTTATATTGAAGTGTTGTTTCACATGCACAGCTTTGATGTGTGTTGGTTCACATGCACAGCTTTGATTTGTGTTGTTTCACATGCACAGCTTTGATGTGTATTGTTTCACATGCACAGCTTTGATGTGTGATGTTGCACACGCACAGCTTTGATGTGTGTTGTTTCATATGCACAGCTTTGATGTGTATTGTTTCACATGCACAGCTTTGATGTGTGATGTTGCACACGCACAGCTTTGATGTGTGTTGTTTCACACGCACAACTTTGATGTGTGTTGTTTCACATGCACAGCTTTGATGTGTGTTGTTTCACATGCACAGCTTGATGTGTGTTGTTTCACATGCACAGCTTGATGTGTGTTGTTTCACATGCACAGCTTGATGTGTGTTGTTTCACATGCACAGCTTGATGTGTGTTGTTTCACATGCACAGCTTGATGTGTGTTGTTTCACATGCACAGCTTGATGTGTGTTGTTTCCAGTTGGGAAAGTAACTAAAGTAACTAGTAACTTAAAGTAATAATATTACTTTTTACCAGAAAAAGTAGTGTAACTTTTTACTTTTTCATTTTGAGTAATAATATTACTTTTACTTTTATTTCAA
>NW_027181490.1:0-5000 GCF_040956055.1 Brachionichthys hirsutus
TGGTTTAATAAATCATAGGACACCCCATAATAATCTCATAGTATTTGCTCATACCTGATCAGATCACTATTCTCTTATGAAATATCCAAGCAAATCGCAATGATGACATAAAAATAAAGATCTGTGCCATTTGGTCCTTTTTTATTGTTACATTTAAAACCCCAAAAACGTAAAATTTATTGATGTTAATATTTGTATTTTTAAATAGGAAATATTTTGAAAGCCAAAAATATAATAATTAAATAAAGCTGGGTCCGAAGCGGCCTCAAACTGAATCGATCCTGTCTCTGCTGCTGAGATCAACTTCTCATCAGCCTTTTTGATTCATCTGGTCAACAACACACAAAAACAAACACGGAGTAAGTAGGCAAAAAATAGGAAACAGAAAAGTAAACTCAAAACTATAAATGGCCGAGCAAACGGAAGCGATGGAGTCAAGTGAAGAGGAGGTTTACGCTGTAACGGAGAACACTCTCGTACGAGGAGAGGGGATTAATTTTAGATTAATGTATACTCGCTCGCTGAGCTCGGCTGCAGACACACACACACACACACATCACAAAAAAAGTGCTGAAAAGGAACGTCAGGTCTCCAAGGTTAAAGAGTCTGGGGGTGGTTGATGTCTTTGATGAGGTTAGCAATCCTGGAGTCATTAAACAGCATGCCGCTAAGCAAATGTGTGCACTGGAGAATGTCACGACAGCAGCAGCGAACAGCAACAACAACAACACAAACAAGTTCACAGCGAACGATCGAGTCAGACGGGAGAGACTCGACGCGAGACGACAACCTTTGCTCCAATCTAATTTATTTGTGTTCTAGTTTCCCATAAAATAACCAGCATGCTAATCATTGTGCAAGTCAAAACACTTCTTATGTTGCACGCTACTCCCTCTGTGACACACCTTTCCTGCTCTAAAACAACTCTGTAATGGAGCTCACTGCAACAGGAGAACACACAGGAGGTCTTTACTCATGTCCCTGATGAACGCCTTGGGCAGGCAGCGGATTTTTAACATATCACAACCAAAATCAAATACCGCTCAAAAATAGGTGCATCTATTCACACCTTTTCCAGCGAAGGTAATGAGATTAAGACTCGACGGCCTTCTAGAAGCTACAAACTCGTACCGCTTATAGTTGTGTGCTTAAATACAATAAACTAGCATATTTTCTCTCCTGTTGCATTTTGTTCGTGTTTTACTTGCTAAGATGGTATTTATAAGACCAGGATGGCAAATCAAAGTAGCATTTACCGTTAGCTTTGATATTCAGGCGGTCCTCGCTTAACGACGGCTCAGAGTTACGACAAGGGATCGCTGTTACGACTTGTACAGTATAAATGGCAGTATGCAAATATTAATATTTTTTCTATTGTATCTGCCCTGCGGGGTCACGGGTGCTGCTGGAGCCTAGCCTGGGCGCGAGGCGGGGTATAGGCTACCCCGGAAGCGTAAAAATGTTTACAAAATATTGGTCAAATTGTCGGTCAACAGGGGCTCCGTTTAACGACGAACTAATTTAGCGCCGGAGTCAGTCGTTTAGTGCGGACCCGCCGGTGTCGTCAAACAATGCTGCCAATGCAAACCTTGATCCCCGAGCCGGTACGCTTCCATCCTGCTTTGTCATCTTGCAACACTCAATGACCGGCGAAGTAATCGAATCGTTTGTCTAACCAAATTACAGTCGAGTACTGTAATTTAAAAAAAAACCCACACACACAACGTTCGCTAACCCACAACAGGAGAAAATGTTGCCAGCCGTTGATCCCTGCGTTTAACTCTACGTCAGAGGAAAATGAGTCATTAAGTCTGGGATTCTATTTCAACCACGGTGGAGCTTCGGCCCGCTCGCCTGCCTGTGCATGCGCGAGCAACACGTGTAACAGTCTGCCATCATAACCTAATTGTTGCAGCAGCTTAACAACAGCAATTAGCACATTTCCATCAGTCAACACTAATTTGTGAATTCCATTCCAGCAGCATTCAGGCCCAACACGCGGAGAGACGGCGGGTGAGAGAAGCCTAATTCACTGTTTGAGCTACTGGCAATGCTAAATCCATATCTATGGAGCTGTGGAAATTGCTTATGGTAATTATAGTTATCATAAAACTGGGCTAAAGCTTTAATGAAATTTCAAATTTTAATCACTTGTTTTTTTTGTGTAGTCTACATTTACGGACTTCTCTCCCGAGGGACTTCGTGTTTCCTCATCTGACTTCCCCAATAAATAAAAAAACCTCTCTCGGGCGGATAAATTAAATTGTTTCTTCAAACAATTATTTCCCCTTCAGTCCGGGGGCAATGAGAATCCCATGTATGCCCCTATGTGTGTATAGCTTTCTAGTAATAATGGTTGCAACCGTGAAAATCATTGACATACGATCCTTTTAAGTTGGTTTAATCAACTGATTTTCAGGTATTGTCTGTCACTTGTTGCTCTCCTTTTTCTTCCTCCTCTTTTTCTGAAAACACCATTGCGGCTTGACGGAAACAATGAAATGTGGGGTGCGAAGAAAAAACAATGCGCTGAGAGACACTAAAATGCTATTTAGCATGGAGGGCTTTCAGTGTGCTCATCTAAACTAGAAATGGCTTCCTGATGCTGCAGCATTCATTCATTCATTCATTCATTTTCTTAACTACTTAATCCGGGTCACGTGATCTACTGCAGCCTATCCCAGCAGTCTACGGGCACACCCTGGACAAGCCGCCAGTTCGTCACCTTCATTCACACATAAGACAGACAATCAGTCGCTTAAGTTGCATGTTTTTGATGAAAGACCCCAGTTTGAATTTGAACCTGTGACATCCTTGCTGTGAGGCAACCGCACTAACAGCTGCGCCACCGTGCCGCCCGCAGTAGCATTACTGGTCTGAAAATATGTTGTGGGTACTTAAAAGTGTGCCTCAGAATGACATTCTCTCTGCCTCCCTCCTCATCCCTCTTATTTTCCCATCTCCCTTTCTTCCTCTAACTTCTATCTCTTCTATCCCCCCCCCCCCCCCGCCTCCCTCACTTCCTACGCAGGGATGCATGTTGAGTGATGGGCCTGTGCATGAGTCTGGACAGTGCGTCTGAGGCCCTGGTTTTTAATAGGGTTCTGTTCCCAGTAATTATGCTGACACAATTTGATCAGCGCGGGGCTAAGTATCTTCATCTGAGGGAGATCGGGGGGGAATTAACGCTGATGTAATAAGTACAATTTGTCACTATTAAGACGGAGGTGTTGACAGGCGCTGGTGTTGTCAGGGCAACTGATGGCCCTCCCCTGCTACAGTATGTATTCTGCTGCTTTCGGAGCGCGGAGCCGTCAGGCCCCCTCAATAATCGATTCCTCGGGTTGCTCTGCGCTCGCTAAAGCGCACGACGCACACAAATACAGCGCAATAAAGACTGCAGTGACATGCACAAATGCCCAAAACACACAGAATGCAAACAAACGCGAACCGCAAGGAAAAACGCCTTGCGTCCGGCAGCTGCTGTGTATTAATACACAGTATTAATATCCCGAGTACTCCTGCCAACTGCCTGCAGCTCAGACTCCGAGATGTGGACTCACGGACGCGACCGAACCGCCGCCTTGCACAACACAACTTAAGTGCTCAGCGCCATTATATCATCTGCGAGGGTGGACGCTGGCAGGGGTGAGAAATGCACTAATGAGACAAGCAAACGGCAAGCGCCTGACCCTCTATCCGTCACGGGGAGCGTTTATAAAAGGGATCCACGTTAGCGATTTGAAGTTGAGGCAGGACGGAGGAAGCTCCGCTGCTTCTGTATCCTCCTGCGCCATCACATTAAAGTTCAATCAAAGATGTCCGCCCTGGTTGTTCAGTATGTACATCTATAGTCAGACGAATAACAAAACTTTGCTTTCCATTGTGAAGTGGAAATCTAATTTTGCGTGCAGCTCCTTAAATGCATCGCTCTTCATGCGATGGCATGCTGCATTCATGGTGTTAGGATGTACAGTATTTGTTCATCATCAAACATGGCTAAAAGCTGTGCTACTTTAGTAATGGAGGACCTTTGAGAAATATTCTATTTATCTTCCATGCTTTTTCAAAGAGATCTTCTTCTTCTTTCAACTGTGTCCACTTCACCCTGTCCTTTTTATCGTCCTCCCCAACACCAGCCGCTCTCATGTCCTCCCTCACTACGTCCATGTCTCTTCTCCTGGGTCGTCCTCTAGCCCTGTTCCCTGGCAGCTCCATCCTCAGAGTCCTTCTACCGATACAGTCCCGGTCTCTCCTCTGGACATGCCCAAACCATCGAAGTCTGGTCTCTCTGACCTTGTCTCCGAAACGTCTACCCTTCACTGTCCCTCTTATTGTCCCGTTTTTAACCCGATCCAACCTGGTCACTCTCAAGGAGATTTAAAGTTGATTGCCTGCTTAATTCTGGTAAAGTTTTACGCTGGATTCCATTCCCGCCATAAACCTCTGCATTTAACTGGGCTTGGGACCGTCTCAAGGGAGACTGGCTGTGCTGTGTGTGTCCTCCCCTGTCCACCGTCGCCCATCTCTACGGCAGCCTGCAGGGTCACACACACACACACACACACACACACATACAGTATATGCATAAACCCAGTCACTGGTGCTTCTGTTCGACTAAAGACACCAGGATGATTAAAGTCGCCATACCGCTCTGAAATATCCTTAATGAGATCCTGCTTTCCAGTGTGAAGGAGACCACACACACACACACACACACACACACACACACACACTCTCACACACACTCTGGGGAAAAAAAGTCACTAAAGATTCCTGTCATGTCACGTTGTCAACCGGTGTGACATAAAAGTCTATGACGTCTGACATTAACCAAAGGTCGTATGTGGACTCCTTCTGCAGCAGCCGCATCGCCGAGCCTCAAAGGGATGTGTGTGTGTGCGTGTGTGTGTGTGCGTGTGTGTGATATACAACGAGCAGAGTGGAACTGTTTGTCGACCGGACAGTGTTATGACATGAACACCTCTGGCAGCTCAAAT
>NW_027181491.1:0-5000 GCF_040956055.1 Brachionichthys hirsutus
GGAAGCGGGGGACAGAGGAGAAACTCCCCGCCGGCGTCTCACCGATTGTCTCCATGGTGTCCCGCTCCTCGATGAGCAGCTGGGCTCTGGGGATGTCGATGTGCATCCTCAACGTCTGCTGCTGCTTGTTCACCGTGTCTGGAGTCCGGGTGTTCTTACTGCGGGGGGGCGGGGGGGGGGGATCCATTACTCTTTATCTAGAACTCGTCCGCAATGTATCCCAGAAACACTAGTTCAATCCCGTTCGAGCCGATGGGTAGCAGCGAGGGGGCGGGAGGGTCAGGATTTCTCGTCATGGCGACGTCATGATTTGCATTCGCTGGCGTAAATAAAAATTAAGCGCACACACATACCTCATCAGCATTTCTGCCAGGCTTTTGGCATCTGTGGAGTCAGCAAAGGGGCCGTTAGTACGATAACAGCGCCGTCCTCGCTCGTCTGAGATAAAGAGGGTGTTTTTAAAAAAAAAGCAAAGCCCACCTCTGAGCCTCTTCAGCCTCTGCTCCCGCCTCCTCCTCTTCAGCACCATGAGCATGATGAAGACCAGCACCGCCACCACCAGCACGGAGGTGATGGTCACCACCATCTTCAGGCCGCCGCTGCCGGACATGTTGTCGGAGATGGGGTCTCCCGTCTTCAGCAGGGGCGGGATGGTGCCTGGAAAACAAACACCATCGCTAGGTTTGAAACCCGGATTCAACGATAAATCAGGGTTCAGCGTCTTGCTCAAGGACGTTGTGACATTCAGGGATTAGGCACGAAATGCAGACGTCCCGTCTACCCCACCGGCAGGTAGACTGAACCCACACCCACGTCTACAATCAGGCTGACCCACTGCTCTGAAATGCCCTTTTTGCCTCTCGGCCGCTGCAGATGGGAGCCGAGACCCAACATGTGCTGCAGGTCTCCTGGGCTGCTGCTGCACAGCTGAGCTGCAGGCCGACGGCATCCACACACACACACACACACACACACTTCATCCTGACAGGCGGCTTACGAGTCTCAGCAAAACCCTTCAAAGGAAATTAATAAGTGGAGCGCCACAGAGCGCTCGCCGCCTCCCGGCCGTCTACAGCTTATACTCTTTGTGTGAGATTGACACAATCAGGATCCCACGGAAAATAGAATCAGAAGGCAGAGCTGCAGGATGGAGCGTCACTGCTGCCCCTAGTGGTCACGAAAAGCATGGCCTACTGTAAACTCCCCCCGCCCACCCCCCCGTGTCTATATTATGCTGTTGGCTGTAGTTTCGGCTGGACCCAGCGATCCTCCACGTCGGTGCCGGTCGCTCTGATCAAACTCACTTCCGTCTGCATTGAGCGTAGCGAACGTCGTCTTCTTCTCTGCCGAGCCGGCGCTGTTGGTGACCTTCATCTGCAACTCGTACCAGGTCGCCTCCTGCAGGTCGTACAGGATGTAGCTCTTGGTGAGGGACGTGCGCTGGGCGGTGGTCCAGGTGGGCGAGTCTACCGCTCTGTACTCCAGGATGAAGGAGGTGATCGGACAGCCGCCGTTGTTCCAGCCCACCAGGTTGAGTCTGGCCCTGGTGCAGTTGATGCTGGTGAAGAGTTCATGCTCTTTGGCAAACTGCGGCTCTGAGGAAGAGAAGAAGGTCGAGGAAGAGGCGAGTTTGAGACTCAAAACGCCACAGGATAAAACACGAAAGCGACAAATCGACCTATAGCGTGGCGTCCCTCACCTTTCCCATGGGTCTTAGCTTCGATGATCTCGCTGATGCGACCGGGTCCCACTGCGTTCTGGGCCGTCAGGGTGAATTTGTACCAAGTGCCGCACTTCAGGTTCTCCAAACGGTACGAACGCTCACTGGGGCTGATGGGAAAACTGCCCCACTGCTCGCTGTTGTCCTCGGAATACTGCAGGATGTAACCTAAGGAGCGTGAGAAACGAGACGGGAGAGGGAGAGGAGGGAGAGTAAATAAACTAAAGAGGCGCAGCATGGCGTAGGTTGTAGATCCGTCATTAAATACTGAACCTGTGGAAAGTCTCATAAAACACATCATTAGGGTTCCTCCTCTGGGCACCACGAACACCTGTTCTCTATCCCACGGCCATCGGTTGGGTTATTCTGTCGTAGTTACGGGACGAAAGCGTTGCAGCGACGCTCTGGAGGCGGAGCGACCAACCAGCCGCAGCTTCCCCAGAGCACGCTGCAAGCCGGGCTAAAAATAGACGAGCGGGTCTCGGCGCATTTTGGTGATGGATGATGCTGAGCAGCGAGCAAAACAACACAAATATCACGGAGAAGCTGTCATGGAGGGGTTTTTTTACATTCTAACCTGAAGCCCCGTGATTACGAGCGATGATAGATCGCCTGAAATGGTCTGGCTGTGATTGGGTTTTCTTTAGAATGGAGAGTTTTCATCTCTCTTCATCTTCCCCGCTGCTTTGTTAACTCCATCTTTTAGGACTTGACTATTGGTCGCTGAAGCGAGGCGACCGCCCTCAGTTAAAGGATAATGGTTGCAGGAAAGTCGTATTTGTCTGTGATTGGATTTATTCTGAGTCTCACCTCGGATGGAGCTCCCGCCATTGTCCCCAGGTATCCATGACAATGTGATCGACGTGGTGGTAGTCTTGGTAACCGTGAGGCGTGGCTGGTCAGGAGGGACTGCGGACATATAAAAGTTGACGTCCTGGTTAGTCTTCACCTTAAACTGCTTTACGTCTGTGTCGATGTTCTATCTCCATCCTGTAACGAGGAACACGGCAACTCCTGTCGGGGCGACGCCCTCCTAGTCAAGGCAGAACGAGCATTTCTAGACGACTTTGTATGAAAACAAAAGGAGCAGAAACGTTTCTACTTTAAGATCTGGAGGGAAATGTGACATAACGTAACAGCTGCTGCAGCTCGGGGCGAATACGTCCGCTAACTTCTGTCACACTGCTTGCCTTGGACCTGCAGGTTGAGCGTGATCTCGTCTGACCCCCAGTTGTTGCTGGCCAGGCAGCTGTAGTTCCCAGAATCCTCTGCTTTCACCGTGCGGATGATGAAGCTGCCGTTGCCGTGGACACTGCGGCGACCATCCACCAAGACGGACGTAGGCGTTCCATTGGTGCTGGAGGGAGAATGTTAGGAGAGTTGTCACCATGAAGTGAAGCTCGTTATGATCGGTGCTCGGTGATCTGTGTTCGACTTACTTCCCTTTGAGCCACTTGATGGTGGGAGGGGGATCGCCGACAGCTCTGCACGGTAGAACGATGTCCTTCATCCAGGGCGTGGTCACGGTCCCGTTGAATGTCAGGATCCTGGCTGGAGCTAAAAACGACACAAACGCACAACTTCATATTTGGTCTAAATTGACAATTCTTGAAAACTCCTTTACATATTTATTTAAAAAATAAAAATATAAGGTGTTCCTCAGGGAGATTGAAGTGAGGCCACTAATCCCGCTCAGAGGGGAGCGTCACTTCGGGATCTTCATGGGGAAACTGAGCTGCTTTGGCGGAGGCCGTCGAGTTAATCTCTCGGGATGATAACAAAATTAATCTAAACAATGTTAAAGGTTGCTGCCGAGCTCGCCGGATTACAACCACTTACCTTTGGCCAGAGGCTCCACTGTGATCTTCTCGCTGTTGTTGCCGTGACCGGCAGCTGTCACGGCAACCACCCAGATGCTGTACTGTCTGTTTCGAGCCAGATTGGGGATCCTGTAGAAATAAGCATCCGGAGATGCTTCAAACTCGCTCATCACCTGTAAGAGAAGGATCATTGTGGCGCCGGATGACGAAAGGGGGCAGCAGTAAAACATTGAGCCAACATTTATGCCCCCTGGACTGAATGGGTGCTATCACCATCGGATGCAGGTTGGAACAGAAGACGATGTATTTCCTGATGATGCCGTTGAGTTTGAGCGGGGGCAGCCAGGAGACGAACACCACCGAGCTGCTGGAGGCTGCAGCCTTCACCCCCGCCGGGGGGCCTGGAACTGGGGAGGGAGGCGACGGCGTATGATTCACAGGAGCCAAGATAAATATATCAAATACGCATGAGCTTTCAAAGATTATGAAGAGCAAATATCCCCAGTTTTAGCCCCAGATTCTAAAAATAATGATTTTCTAGAAATGTGAAACTCCTCCTCCAGCACACAGCATCATAAAAATATTTTCATCTATGGCTTTTGTGCTTGAAAAGGAAAATGCACTCGTGTACCAACATGATTCACGAGTAAAAACCCGATTTAAATCTCATAAAATGAAGGGTAACCACTCGTAGGAACTAGAATTTAATTTCTCGATGCATAAACAGGCTGATTTCCCTGCTACTGATGCTAATGTTTCGCACCATCCTCTTTAGTGCGGACGTAGATCTGTTCGCTGCGGACGCCATCGCCGGCGTTGGTGAAGGCTAAGACCTGGATGCTGTAGTTGGTGTACTTCTCCAAACCATCGAGCTCCAGCGACGGCTGATTGGTCGTCACGTTCCTGATTTCTCCCAGCTCTGCCGCAGAAAGGAGACGCGTGGATTAGCCTGGGGGCCACTGCGTTAAAATGTTGGGTACCGGGGGGATGAAAGTTTATTTGTATGGGAAGTACAACAAAGTATTTCAACCACCCCCCCAAAATTATTTCCATTATTCCAGCCGGCTCTTCTTCTTTCCTCTCCTCTTCTTCATGCCCTGTCACTCAGAGCCGAGCCAATGGGTCCGGCTGAGTTATTAAATGGTGAATTATTGATGGAGGCAGGCAGGAGCTTCACTTTACTACAAATACATTCGAGCGGAAAAACACTTTGTTATTCATCGAGTGCGTATAAATGAAAATGTAAGTCGCAACTTTTTTTTTTTACAAATGTGCAAAAGCACATTGATGAACAGCCATTGTCTCTTATTGAGAGAACGCAGATGTCAGCAGCGTATGACAGTACCACAGCTTCCCCTGGTGGGGAATGACAGTCATTGCAAATTAGGCGACCTCCAAAATAGAGTCACAAAGCGTTAATTCGAGTGGTGTCTGGGCGTGATGCTGCAATACCTCCATCA
>NW_027181492.1:0-5000 GCF_040956055.1 Brachionichthys hirsutus
CTTTCACACAAAGGGAGTCACAGCTGTACGAACGAAAATCTATTAAAAAAGAGAATAAGGTATGAAAGGAAGAAATTGCTGCTCAACCCAGAAAATGACAAAATAAACTTGAAAAAAATAAAATGAAAATCCACTGATTCAATTGCCCAAATAAATCAGATGATATTGATATATATTGATTTTGGGGGAAAAAAACAGCAGCAGAACAAATAGCCAGAGAGTGAAATCAGCTTTTCCATCAGAAGGAAAATTGCGAATTACGTGAAACACCAAAACCAGCACAACAAAAACAAATTAAGGTGTAAAATGTGAACATTTTAAATAGTTTAGAAATCTAAAGACACCAATGTCTAAATGTCGTTACGTTTAGACATTTCTTTTATATTACCTGTCCAAGAGGGCGAGCAGAGTGAGCCGGTCGTATAAAATGTTGATCCACCGCCCAGGATACAGTTTGAGTTTGTAATAAATCTTCCTGGTTGGTTTCTCCTGAGTGGAAGTCTCAGATGACTCATCCAAAGAGTCCTCTTCCTGACACCCAAACATGCACACGCACACACACACACACACACACACACACACACACAAAACAAAAACATTGTAGCAACGTGAAAGTGAATACACAAACACAAGAGTCCGATTGTTTTATATCAATATGATTTCCCATGAGGGATAATTCAACACCCTTCCAGGATCCGTATGGGACACACAGCATGTTTTTCATTTCTACTCTCAGAAAGTGAAGCATTAATGATTCAGCAGAGCAGCCGCTTCAGCTTCGGTGACCGGGGCAGCTTATGTCAGGGTCGGGAGTCAAAGCTGAAGCCAAGCAGATACCTGGAAAATCTCAGGGTGTGTCCTCCTCGGCCGAAGCCTGTGCGCAGGGATGATCCGTCGCTGAAAAGGGCAGTCGGCGTGACTGCCCACCAGACCATCCTGACATTCGGAGTTTGAAGACGTCGACAGCAGGTCGCTGAACACACACGGACAGACACGGATGAATCAGGATGGCCGTTACCATTTGGAAACGACCTGAACTAATAATAGTTCAGGGAGGAGATGCAGGCAAACAGGAAGCAGTGGGAAAGGTATGTGGCGGGATAGGAAAATGAAGAGTAGGGGATGAAAATAGTCCATTTCCTTTTCCAAAATTCTTGGAAGCTGTGTAAAGTTTAAAAACCGTGTGCAATAATTTTGCAAATCAATGAAACCCCATTTGTAATTGAATATATCATAAAACACATCAAACATCTACACATAATCTTTTTTTTTAAATTGTCTTTGAGAATAATATTGTCATTTATAATTTGATGCCAGCAACATATTTCAAAAAGAAAGGACAGAGTCATGTTCACTCATCAAACTCTGTAAGCTTTTCAGAACCGAGCAGACCAATTGCTTTAAGGGGGGGGTAATCAAGACATGAAGACATGATGAAGGAAGGAGGGTGAAATAGAGATTTTCGAGCAGTACCACATGTTGCCGGTGATGAGCTCCGCTCCCAGCGGCAGGTTGAGAGCTCTCTCTGCGTACAGTTTCCGGGGCCTGTCTCCTGGTGAGACAGACAGATTCCCTTTGGCTAAGTAATGCACCCAACAGCTGATCCATTATGTGGGTAACACTTCATCACTGAAGACAAACATTCAAGACATTTCTTGGAGAAACTAAAAATGTCATTTGATCTAAAAGCTTGCAGAGAGTCCTCTGCACGTGCAACAAATGAGTTGAAAAGCTCAAACTGCCACATCCCAGTAGAAACATGCTTACTATGTATGGTATGAAAGGTGTAGGCCTCTTCTTTGTTGGTGGCCTCGGGTCTACAGATCACCTGTAGCATGGAGCTCTCTGACTGGGAGGTTTGTGAGGGCAGAGAATCGTAGTCTGGATCCTTCTCCCTGTCTGTCTGTGGACTACACACACACACAACGCCATCACCTGGACGTTTGGATGAACAGCTTCCTATTTGGAGTGAACGACGGGGCTGTGCTGATGTACCTGTCAGGAGAGACGATTGGGATCCGTGTGGGCGGGATGGCCTGTAGCGTGTCAGCATGTAGACTGCTGGGGGGCTTGGGTCTCTCTGATTTGCTGCCTGCGTCTGCCTCTGTTATCGTCTCATCTGGTCTGAGAGCCACAATCTCTGCAAACAAATTCATCTGGAATTCATCTGTGCTCTTGCAAAAAAAAGACTCTTGACTGGCCGAATAACTCATTGAGACGATCGCGGTGACACTGCAGGCACACACCTTCCTGCTGACATTCAACGTCCTCTGCAGCTCCTTGAGCCTCTTTGCATTCTGCTCCGTCGTCTTCTGCCGTGCCGGAGCTTCCTGCTCTGGTGCTCAGGGACCCCAACAACGAGACAAACTCCAAGAAGTTGGATTCGTTTGGAATCTGGCCCTCCTTCGCTTCCAGATCGGACTTAGAACTTGTCATGGTGGCCTGATAAAGAGACACATTTGTGTGTGTGTGTGTGTGTGTGTGTGTGTGTGCGCTTTCACATGCAACACAAAGAGAAACCGATCTTAACTCCAAACATACTGTGTTATGTGAGCGAGCTGGAAGCAGGACAGCATCTTTCCCGCTGTCCATGCTCATCCCGCGGATGTGAGTCCTTCCTCCGGGCCCGTAGCGGGCCGAAGTCGGCGGCAGACGCAGGAAACCTTGCAAATCCAGAGGATCCACGTCGTTGGTCTGGGAATGGACATCGATACCTGAAGAGCTGTTGTCGTTAGTCAGCTGCAGGCTTGGTTGGTCTGGATCTGGACTCTCTGGATCTGGACTCTCCAGCGTGGCGAACTCGGAGACGACTGTTTCTCTGCACAGGTGAAACTCTTCACTTTGGCTCGTCGTCTTCTTCAGGGTGGGGTCGTCGTCTGAGCCGGTCCCGTTGTCTCCCTCTCGCGCCTCCTGCTTGTCCTCCTCAGGGGAGTCGAAGGTTATTACGGGGATCTTGATGAGACACTCTGCTGCTTCCTTCTGAGCCTTGTGGGGCATGAGAGGACGTTTAATGCTGCATTTTACAAATGGAACTAAATCACAAACAACAATATGATGTTAACAGCTAAAACGGAGCAAACAAAGCTGTCTGATCCTACCAGTCATTCATTCGCCAGATGGGATCGTGGAGATTTGATACATACGACTGGAATTTTTGGAAATTGAGACGACAAGTGAGGAGTAAATTCCCAGACGCAGATGTAATAGATAATGTGGATCGTATATCATTCCTATAAATCCCTGCTGACCTGCTCGAGCGTTGATAATTACAACATCACAGTCAGACTTGTGTCAATCCCACAAATATTTATTTCAAATTGTCCGAAATCTAAATGAAAATTCAAAACAAGCGCATTTAAAAGGCTGTTTGGGTTCGTAAAGTCTAAAGTAATTCTCACCTGCGTGTTCTCTAGAAGACTTTGCTTGACGCTCTCCTCCAGCTGAGCAGCGGTCTGAGGGTCGCAGCTCATAGTGATGATGATCTTGACCGTGTCGCTTTCATCGAGCCGAGCAGACACCGGCCCGGGGCCTGAGTTGTCTACCAGAACCACTTTGATCTCATCAGAACAGAACTCTTCTTCGTCAGGTTCAGCCTGAGAGACAACGTGAGCTGTTGAGTTCTACCCGAGATGTACAAGATCAACTGTTTCAATCCTTTCTGCTAAAGTATCGTTGTCATTGGAAGCTCCCTTCCTCTGGGTTTGTGCAGCCTACCTGTGGAGGAGGCTCTGGGATGTTGATGACATCATCCTGACGAGTCTCCAGAGAGTTATTGTTGGCATCTGGGGACTCCTTGTGCCCCTCGCTCTCCTCCTCACTCTCCTCACTTCCCTTGGACGGAGGCAGACCCTCATCCGCTGGTTCTGTGTCTGCGGCATCTTTTCCCTCACTGTCTTTCTCCTCCTCTTCTGTTCTTCGCTGCTCCAAGTCGTTCTCCGACGTTTGCTCCTGCTCTGATTGCTCACTGAAAGAATTCTGGATATTCAGCCCATCTGTCAGAGAAGCCGTTTCCATTACTTCAACGTCCATTTTTTCTGTCCCACGAGTAGGCAGCATCTCGTCTCGTTCGGCTCCAGACGGGGGCCTCTGCTGGGCCTGCAGCAGGGGGGCAGCTTGGTCGGGATTGGGGCTGGAGTGATCATCTGGAGACGCCGCTGGGCTTGTGTGTGAGACTCCGCCCCCCTTTTCCTCTTCAGCACCCTCAGCCCGCGCTGGAATAGCATCACATACAAAGTTTGTCACACAAACTATAGCAATAATAAAACTGCTCTAAAATACAAATTGCACCACCCCGAAATAAAACTACACAAACTCTATCCAGATGTTTATTCCATAGTCATTCAGAAGAAAATCTAAACCTTCTTCTCTAAAATAAAACCCATTATGTCTGGAGTTATTACGTCTGATCGACAAATCCTCCTCTAGTCCCTTTAAGATCCTCTGAATCATTGGTGAATTATTTCATTAGATTATTTTAGTCTCTGCTGAAAACATTAGTAATCACATATAAGAAGAAAAAGCTTTAACCTTGAAATGTGGCTAGACAGTTAATGCTCTGTTAGAAAACAAAATATCTCCATCTGAGGAAGCTTAATATTTTAAAAGGATGGGTTAGGCTGACTCAGACAGGATTATCTAGGCTAATTTCCTTTTTCTTCATCCTTAGAACAGATTTAACTATATACCTGCTAAATAGAGTAGCTCAGTTATTACCTGTACTGTGTATGAATTCATCTCCATCTTTAAATTCCACCATGATATTTCTTTTTTTTTTACCAAACAAACACAGACTTTTCTTACTTTCTGCTCCTGTGCTTAACTATGGGTCAGATTATGTGTCTTTAGCGCACTTCTTTATGATAATAAGATATAATTACAGCTAAAGAAGAGCAGATTTATAGGGAATGTCAAAAATAAGAAATGAGATCAGAGGTGGACAGTCAGATCTACATTAAGCTAAAGTCTATTTCACTGAAACTGCACACATCAGTGACTCTTTA
>NW_027181493.1:0-5000 GCF_040956055.1 Brachionichthys hirsutus
AGGAAAGTAACTCAAGTTACAAAAGAGTTTGGTTTGGTTTTGCCGACTGTTGCGGTGCAGAGGAATCCAGCCCTATACCCTTGAAAAGGTTAAATTCTCCAGACATCCAAATAGATTCACCGTCCTTTGACTATTACATCATGACACTGTACCTATGCAGAAACCTACTAGTTTGATGAATAAATCAAGGGGATTGTAAAAAGGCTATGAAAAGTAGCACTTAAACAATTATTATCCCTGTGTTCCACTAAGGTTCCTACTTAATATTTGATGACTCCTTTCCTTTCTGCTGGCCACTCCCCTCCACTGTCTTTCGTTTTGCTGTTCCGGTCAATGCAAAGGTCATGCTCCTTCATTGGATCTGGCATTAGATGTGGTGTCAAGACAGAACAGCACCTGGTTCCTAAAAAGTGTCGCCTTGACATTCAGATTCACACTTTCAAAATGATTATTTTTTTTACTCTGTTACAGATTTACAGTAAAAGCACAAGATTGAGTCAGGACAAATCCAGCAGGAGCTTTGCCAAGCATTTGTAAGATATAAGATGAGTGTCTTGAGTCTCCTAATGAGTAATTGATGCAAAGGGATGAAGCGTTTGAAGCATCACCAACCAAAAGGGTCTGCAAAGAGTATGAATGTTCTGTTTCTTAATTAGCTGGGTTTTCTGTTGCAAAGTTTGATCCTTATGGACTTTGTATTTATCATATAAAAAACATTGTCAAATGTGAAAGAGCATCCATTTTTGCTGCTTTCGTTTGATGTTTTTTTCCTTTCCAATAGCAGCAGCAATCGATAACAAGAATGCTGTTTTAGAATGAAGTGCTAATTTTGTTTGTGGCTGCTAAAGAAAATGATAGATGTGCTGCAGAGACAGTGGTTTAACTGTAAAAATGAGCAAGAACGAAGAGAAAACATTTTTGGCTCCAACCCGAGGAGCAGCAAGTACAGCTGCGATCAACACTAGAGGGCGCTGTTGCGTGAAAAATCATTTCCAGATCAGGCAGGTTTGATTTAGCTGTCTGACGTCTGAAATGGATCAGCTATATATATATAATTGTGTATCATTCCACGCTTGAAGGGGTAAGAAATTAGTTCTATTTGTGGATGTGTGAGATAACCAAGTCTGCACCACAGACTGTACAGTCCAGGCTCTGTACCAAACACGAACTTACAGTGGTAGAAGTAAGCAATTCATTTGCTCAAGTAAATATTTTAGTACATTTTAAATCCAGCTCTTTTCTGTTTTAATTGTACGATAAACTTGAACTTGATTTGCATGTAGAGAGGGCATAAATGAACCTTAAAGAGAGCATTAGTAGGGAATATAGAATTATATTTACAGTGATGAAATAAACTCTTATCAAAAACTATGAGGGTATATGTATATAGTCTGGGGGGGCTCCCATCTAATTGTGCCCAGGGCCCCGTAAATTCTTGGGCCGGCCCTATTGATTCCCAAAATGTAGTGGATCCCGAAGACAACCTCAATGATAGTTGTTGCTCTTTCATTCCTGTTCAAAACCCTCCTGCCTGATATTTTCTCGCCTTCGCTGTGTAACTGGAGTCTGGGGGGTGTCAGTCCCCGCTACCTTTGACCCCCCCCACACACAGCAGCGCCTTTAATCCACAGCAAGAATGAGAGGCATTCTTCAGCTGCACAGGAGGAGGAAGAAGAGATGGGAGGGGAAGTTACGACGCAGCAGCGAGCGAGTCGGCGAAGTTTCCACCAACTCAGCCGTCACGGTCCGAATCTTCTTTTTTCTTTTTTTGTAAGTTGGACTTGAACTCATCACGGGCGGTGCAGACGGGACCCGTGCGTGCGAAGGAAGCGATCGTGGTGCGTTTTAGGGAGGGGGGGGGGCTCGGACCGGCCCGATGCTCCACAGAAGCTGAATATGGGTCAGACGAACGTGTCTGCCGAATCTCAGACTGCGAACGGTGAGTGTGTGCGCGTTAGCTCGGGCTCATTTTCGCTTCTCTTATAATTAAATTTTTTTACGGGAATATTTCCAATACTTCTACACAGTTGCGCACAAAGAAACCGCAAAAAAAGGGAGTTCAGTATGCTAATAGGAAGTTAGCTAACTAAAGTAAGAAATTGTGTGTCAAATGAATTACTTTGCGTCTGCCTGTGCGTAAATGCGCCGCTGCGTGCGTTGCGTTGCGGCAGGGCGTGTTGCGCAACCGTTGGCACAGTTTGATGCGACTCTCGCGGCTCCAGCGGAGCTGCAAGGAGAGCAGCTCTGACTTGAACCGGTTTGTTGAGCAGAAGCCTCAATATAGACGATTATTTCTCTATAATGTCCCGCACATGTCAACAAGTCGGCCTGTTATTGTTATTATCATCTGTCGCTGCGGGCATCGCAGGAAATCCCGCTGACAGGTCGAGAAGCGCAAAGTTTAAGTTCCCAATATTAAGAAGTGTTAGCTGCTGCAGATATTAATTGCTTGTTAAAGTATTATAACTTTTTTTAATTTAAAATAACTGGTAAAATATTAAATATCTGTTGACACTTTACGCTCATGGTTTCAGTTTAGGTTTAGTTTTCATACTCGTCGCCTTGTCCCGTGTGTGGAGAGGCGACCGCGCGCATGACGTCACAGCAGGCGGAAGTCACTGTGGTTACAAAAAGTGGAGTTTTCTCATTGCAGGCTGCAGAAAGCCAAAGAACAGAGCTGCCATTGGAAGACCTCCGTTCCTCAATGTCTTGCGTTTTCTCTTGGCTATTTAATTGTTAGGAAAGCTCAGTTCCTGGTCACATGATGTTGTCAGGATAGCTTTTACAATTGTTTACCTCCTGATATAAATAAAGATTTTGCCAGCTTGGGAATTATTGAAGTATTTTCTTTCGATCCGTTTCATTGTCTTCCTCAGCAAAAGCGAGCCGTCCGGTTGTCACATCAATGATTCCGCCCGCTGAGTGTCATGCATGCTCGTCACACACAAGTCGTATCACGTGCATGTAGAGGTTGTGTACACATTCACGTTATGACACAATCACAACTGGCTATGTATAGCAATCTGTGACTGAAGCTACAAGCTGAGAATGACGTGTGTTCATGGCTGCATTATAAGCACTGTTTCTCACTAATGAAGCTACATAGAGTGACATAAAGCCTTGAAGAGGTGAAATCCCAGCCTAAAATACATAAACTTCACCAGCCTCTGCATTCGTAGTTACAGTGTGGGAACATATTCAAGACATCCTTATTTAAAAAATAAATATTTGTCACCTTCTTTGGTTCCCTGTATTCATGAGCCTTAAAACAATTTCTGCACAGTACTGAGCGCATAAGAGGGAAGCGAGTCTGTCAGAGTTTTATTAGAAGAACATTAACATAAAAGTGATGCCCCGTGAGCTTTATGAGTCGCCGCTGCATCAAAACTCCGTAAAGTGACAAGTACACGTTTCATTTCTCAGCTTAATCCGAGCTGCAAAGTCCACGAGTTGAACAACGCTTTGCTTCTGTGGACTACATTTGAAAATGACTTGCAAGAAATGAGCCAAGTGTTAAAGCTGCAGCAAATGCCCAGTGCCCCCCCCCACGCCCCCGGCCAGCACTGCCTTGTTTTCTTATTTTTTTCCCTCCCCAGTTTCTGCCCTCCTCCGCTTCATCCTCCTGTTCCTCCTCCTCTCCAATCTAGATCTGCCACATTTTCATTTGCTCTGCCTCACTTTCCATTTCTCCCCTTCTTCCCCAAACTTCTCTCCTCTTTTTACTCCTGCTTCTCCTTTCTCTGCTCCGGCATCCCTTTCCTCTGTTACACGGTGTCCGATTCTTCCCTCTCTGACGGCTCACAGTGAAGGAAGGAAGCCTCTCCCTTTCCCCTCCTCCTGAACACATGTTCCTGCTACAACTTCTGGAAAAGAAATCACCCAAAAAAAATCACACCAGCTGTGTGAGAGTACGAATCGGCTTGAACCTTCTGTGTTAAACCGAACCGAACACGTTCCACCCAGGCTGAAGAAAATGTGTCAATGTCAATAATAGTCAGTGTCAATAATCTGTGTAGAATTACAATTGCAATTCCCTGAAAGAGTCCCGTGTTGTATCAGTGGGCAGAATAATACAAGAAGCGTTCCCTCGGAGAGTACAAGTACTTGTCTTTCTCAGGTTACATTGTGTCTTTTGCTGCCAGTTCTGTCTTTTGGACGGTCTATTTGTGTTTAATGTCTTACGGGATGGAGTGGATTCCTGATGCCTCAGGGAATGGCGTTGCGTCACTCAGGGAAATGTGAGTCTGCTTTATGGCGGCACAAAAAAGGAATCACAATAATTGTGCTGTCGAATGTTGACTATTTGCGTTTCAGAAGCAAGTTGTGTTCTAAATTCTGATGTTTCTGTTGACCCTCCATCACCCTTGGCCTCCTCTTCCTCCTCCTCCTCCTCATGTCAGCTGTGTTGCTTTGTAGCATCACCTGATTTCCTGTTTTGCTCCTTCAGCGTAAACACATTGTGGTTTCTGGACTGGATTGACTGATTGCTTGGTTTTTGATGTACCGGTATTTGAATTTGAAGTAGTTGTTATAAAAGCTTTGCTTTGTGTGCTATAGTGGACGCAGTAGTAAAAGGAACAGAATTGGAGCCATAAATTCTCATTAATATTTTATTATACATTTATATATTTTGTTGAAAGACAAAAAAACCCAAAAAGGCCTGGTTTGAAAGAGCCTTGAAAATGGGATGTTGGACCAGTCGGTGTAAACACTTTCAAACCAGATTGATATAGAATCTGACGCCTGATCAGACTGCTAAACTGTATTTTACCACTGGCTGCCCCTCATCAGCCTTCCTCTGAGTCCAGGAACAGGGAACCTAGAAGTCCTAGAGGTCGAGATACTGTCAGTGAAATAAGACATGTGGCAAAAGGCTTGCCACAGTCCAGGGAACCGAACAAGTAAACCTTACAACGGTGCAACTAACCAGCCGCTCTTAGGTGTAGCGGGGCTGCGACGTTTCAAAGTCAGTT
Source organism: Brachionichthys hirsutus (assembly GCF_040956055.1). Lineage (NCBI taxonomy): Eukaryota > Metazoa > Chordata > Actinopteri > Lophiiformes > Brachionichthyidae > Brachionichthys > Brachionichthys hirsutus. The sequence goes on from NW_027181493.1 coordinate 4,974, forward strand.
GGATCATGAAATGCAAACAAAGAATCA
>NW_027181494.1:0-5000 GCF_040956055.1 Brachionichthys hirsutus
AGGTCATCTGAGGTTGTAGATGTATGTGATTATGTGCTTGTGGGAAACTGTTCCCAAGGACCCACGGGTATTCAGTGGCGATAATTTGTCTTTGGGGGTTTACATAACCAGATTAAGCTTGTCATTTTCAGTGTGGAGGATCACTGAGTACTGATAAGCTCTTTGGCTTTGTGATCTAAAATCTGAATCGCTTGAAGCGGCTTTCCAAAGACAAAGATTGCTGAACGAGCTCTTAATCTGGAAGAGATTTTCACGACACCTGGGAGTGAGCCAAGATTAGCTTTCTAGACTTTTATTCTACTTATTGAAAATTAAAATAAAGTTAAGGACGGGTAGCTCACTGCCTGGTAAAGGTGTAAGGAGAATTTTGGATTGAAGTTTGACAAAATTGAGAAGTAAATATTAGGCCAAATATAAATTTTCGGACAACAAACTAAGAAATTCTTCTTCCAAAACCACTGAGATTTGTGAAATAATTTTGACTTGAACATTGTTGCAATTGTTTTTTTGTAAGTCAACAGTTTAAGACTGAGAATTTATTATATATAATATTATATGATAATTTATTTATGCAGAATTGTTGGATCAATAAAAAAGAAAAAGAAACCTGTGCTGCCACCTAGTGGCAGACATTATTATTCTCAGCTGACATCCAACAGAAATTCGTCCTCTGGAAGCTCACAAATGGCAGCTGCTACATAAAGAGGAGTAAAACACAGCCGCATTGAAATGTGAAGACACACGTTTGCCATGTTTTCTGGGCCGTTTTGTCACCATCACCGCTGGCGGTCCACAGGCACTTAAACGCATCGTGGGTGAAGCCGTTTGAAAAACAAATGTGCAGACAAAGTCAGCTTCTAGAGAAAACATCCAGCAGGTTCCCCCTCGGATTGTAAGGGACTTAAGGAAAATAATAATGAAAAATATTTTTTACACTCGGAGGGTTTATTTCAGATTTTACGCAAACAACTCGGCTGCGCTGAAAGACATACATGTTGAGGAAATCAATCTCGCCGATTGGCTGTTCCTGCTCCGAACATACATGTGATTACATCACAAGATCACTTGAGAGTTAAGATCAATCATCTTGAAGGTGCTGCTTCTCCAGCCGTACATCCACAACACGGGTTATGCTGAAGCCCATCTCAAGATTCAGGATACTTTATTATCATTATGTAAACATAATAAAATCGTGTGAATCGTGAGCTGGCGACGGGCGACAGGCGGGGTACACTCTGCACGAGTCACCAGCTCATCGCACGCAAACAAACATTCACACCGAGCGTGTCCAATCCACCGAAGTCGCGCGTTTTTGAGGAAGCCGGAGAGATCCCACGCAGACGTGAGGGAAAACATGCAAACGCCGCACAGTAAGGCCCCAGTTGGAGTCGAACCCGGGACCTTCTTGTTCAGTTGAAGTCCTCAGAGGTCAGTATTTGTGGGCGTGAGTCCCAAGGTGGTATTTCAGGTGGGTGCTCTGCAGAAACCCCCTGCCGCAGACACCGCACTGGTGCGGCCTCTCTCCCGTGTGGCTTCTCACGTGCTTCTTTAAGTGTCCACTGTGGGTGAAGCCTTTGCAACAATAAGAGCAGCAGAAAGGCTTCTCGCCCGTGTGGATCCTCATGTGTATCTTTAAGTCTCCTTTGCGGCTGCACTCTTTTCCACAGACGTGACAGCAGTGCAGTTTCACTCCGGCGTGGCTGGCCATGTGTTCCGTCATGGAGGTCTTACTCTTGTAGCGTTTGCCACAGACGCGGCAGCAATTTGAGCCCTTGTGCGACTGAAGATGGACCCCGAGACTTTCCGTGGACTCCAAGCGCTTTCCACACACGCCGCAGAGGAGATCCACGTCCTCCGAATGCATGCGGAACGCATGATTTATCAAGTGTTGATTGGAGGAAAAATATTTGTCGCACAAATGGCAGCGATGCTCCGCAAGTGAATTCGACTGGAACGACTCGATGGATTCTCTGGGTGCGACGGAGCTCCGATCGTCCTCGGTCTGCGTCTGATCTGCAGAACGAGCACCGTATCTTTCGTTTTCTGTTCCATCTTGGATGCCTCCATTTTGGATCGGAATTTGAGAGGCTGAAGCCAGAGGCAGAATGAAGTGTGCCGTTTTAGACCCCAGATGATTTTTGAAATGCTGCTCACGTTCACCGTTTTGTGTCCGAGGCTGCGATTGCGGTTTTACGTCTTCCTGCTCATTTTGATCCCAGCAGACGGATGAATGAGGCAGACATGATTCACCAAACTCCTGAACTTGCGGCTCTTCATCTCCGTTTTGCTGACTGGCCCAGAGTTCTTGATCTTCTTCTTTAATGTGTCGTGGATGTGGGTCCACCTGACAGCCGATAATAATACTGGACTCCTGCTCAGCCGAGCAGATCAACAACCGAGAAACGTCTGCAAACAAAAAAAAAGAAAGAAAGAATTTACACCACACTGATTAAAATGTGTAGGGCCTGTGTTTGTGCAATTATCTGTGCATGAGTGAACGTTCAAAAAGAATTAAACCCATTGTCTGGAATGGATCAATAAAGGATTGTTCTTTCTCATTGTGATTTGTTTTCAGCAAACAGCTAATAAACAATATTTCGTAAATAAACCCAGTATGTAATATGTTTAATTAATTTGAATACTTAACAGACCTGTTTTGTCGTTCGACCCAAGAAGACCTCGGAGCCGTTCAATCTCCTGTTTGGAGCTGGAAGCGTCTTCCTCATATTTTTCTATTGTCCTTTCAAAAACCAGAAATATCTCCTCAGCGGCAGCTTTCAGTCGCTCGTTCACGGCAGCCCTGAGGAGAAGCCGAGCAGACATTTTGAGACGACTCCTCTGAAGGCGAAGGCCCCAAAAACAGAGGTTTTATGAGTCGCTTCTGTTTGGCGCTAGCTTAAATGCTACGGAAGTAACGCCACGTACGTCGATGATACGCCAGAGCTCTCGTCGTGGTCTCTGAACTAATAAATGATGAGTTAAATCTCCTTTCTATCTTGACATCGGAAAATGTGAATGTTTTGTATAATGTGTGAGTGTGAGATCTATTCGGCGAGTTTGTACTGGTGAGTTTTGTTAATAAAGTATTTAAAAAAAAGAAAATATTTTTTTTTTAGCGCAAGGGAACTAATGTGAAGGTCCGGGTCGGCAACTCGGACTCATTTGGGGGTTGCACACACAAAAAAAGGTCTGTTTACTTCCTCGTATCAAAACGTTGCCCTGGAGCGAATTTACTAATACTACTACGCCGATGCCAGGGCCCGCCCTATTTTGCCTCTGATTGGCTAAGCGCGACAACGACGTCCCTCCTTACTGAAAGAATTCGGACTCACTGCTCAGCTGTTGTGATGTCCAGCCAATCAGAGGCAGAGGAAGGCGGGGCCCATGGTGTCGCCATAGTAGGATTATTATACTCGCTTCCGCGGAGGGAAGTCGCTGCCCCTTAGCTGTCTTTGGTGAAGCGGAAGAGCGCGTAACCGTCGTTAGACAGACAGAGACCCGCCAGAGATGTCGGAAAGCGGGGCTCAGGAGCCAGCGAACGGAAGCGGCAGCCCCGCGAAGCGGGCGCCCATGTCACCCGTGGGGAACAAAGTGACGGTGGTGCTCGGCTCTCAGTGGGGCGACGAGGGAAAGGGGAAAGTTGTGGACCTTCTGGCGCAAGACGCGGATATGGTGTGCAGATGTCAGGTTGGTCGGCGTCGTTCTGCGCTCACTGGTTGAAATAACCCCGCAGGTGTCTCACGGGTCGAGCTAACGAACGTCCCCGCCCACGCGCAGTCTGCGTTTCGCTAATGTCACCTTGAATTCCTGCTAGCTGCTTAGCCCCCGCACACACTTGCAGCATAATGTTTGATGTACCGCCTCACGTCGGGTGCGGATGACAGGGTGGTGGGCGTGGCTAATTTAAGCGATCAGGTGCTTCATAGCAGACCAGGTATTGTAGACTACGATTGGCTTAAAGCTAGACAAGCGAGCACACTCATGTACATGGTGTTTAGATTCATTCTGACTAATCCTGCTGTTGTAAATGCAATTATATATCCGAGATGTTTATTTATATTCCTTACTATTGAATATCACACACACACACACACACACACACACACATTGATCAAATTAATGTCAACTTGCTGGTTGCCAGACAAAGTTGTGTCACCTGCACCTGTTCCTGGGCTGTACAGAAATAAACATTTCTCATTGCATGTTCAATAATTATGATCTGGAGCGCGGCCGGTGAGAGTCGATCACACCAGGTCGGTGTGTGTGTGTGTGTGTGTGTGTGTGTGTGTGTGTGTGTGTGTGTGTGTGTGTGTGTGTGTGTGTGTGTGTGTGTGTGTGTGTGTGTGTGTGTGTGTGTGTGTGTGTGTGTGTGTGTGTGTGTGTGTGTGTAACTCGCTGATCATCAATCATTTGAATGATTTAAAACCGGTTCTGAGGTATGAAAAAAGAAAGCTTTACCTAAGAGTAGGCAGTTTCCTCTTACCTTAGACTCTAAAAAAACAAAAAAACAACCTTGCTGGGTTTAAATGGTCCTCCTTTATTCTGATTGACATCGGTTTGAAAGCTTGATCGGAATGAAAATGTATGTGAACATCTCATTTGGACTTCTTACGGTTGAAGAGGATTAATTAAAATGAATGTAAACCCTTTCTTGAGCAGATCGGAAGAGCAACAGTGCATTGTAAACAGTGGAATGGAATAATGCTGCTCATTAATTAGTAATTAGAAGAGGGCATGGGGGGGGGGGGGGGCATCACGGTGCCTTCCTTTTAGCGATGTCTGACTAGCTTTCAACGACCCTCATTACGACTTACCGACCTGTCTGAACTTGGTGCACGAGAAAAGCAGTTTGGTGTGACGGCCGACCCAGAAGGTGCCGCCGAGGGTCGTGTGAATGAACAGATCTGTGGTGCCTGTGTAGAATCTCATTCATCCGGGCCATTTTAAAGGATCAATCTGAACCGGCTGGAGTTTGAATCAGAAACGCTGCGATGGGTCGA
>NW_027181495.1:0-5000 GCF_040956055.1 Brachionichthys hirsutus
GAAGAAAATGCTGTGTGAGAAAATTGCTAAAGTCAGGATATGATTAATTCACATTTAATTATTCTTTTTTATTTTATGATTCAGAAGAAAAAGAAGAGTTTACTAACTTAAACACATGCACTTATGAACATTGTCCTTAAGATGGCTTGTAGTACCTTATTGTGTATCATAACTTGAACGAATATAGTGTAACATATTTCAGAGATATAGATTTTAATAGAGCATGCTGCTATGATGCCGTCTTCTCTGTGGCTAGCACTGGTTTAATCCACATTGTGTGGCGGCTGTGCCGTGTCTGTCGGTCCCTCCAGCAGCAGAAGCTCAGCAGCATAGTTACCTGGGAGGCAGAGCCTTGAGAGTGAGTAATGCTGCTGAAACAAAAGCTCTGACAGCAGAAGTGTGGAGAGAATGATGAGAGTCCCTGCTGGCATGTTGGCCACCCTGGCCTCGGAGCCTCCTCCTTGGCTTTTCCCTTTCAGACTCCGGCCCCTGAGGCCTGTGAGCCCTCCAAACACCAGCATCCTTTAGAGACTCGGTCCAGGGCTACCAGTTACCACCTCCAATAAAAACAAACATACTTGTGATCAAATTTTAAAATGGCTTATAATTAAAGCGCTCACCCTGCCATAGCAGGATATTATATTATATTATATTATAGTATATTACAGTATATTATATTATATTATATTATTGTATCATATTTGAGGTGACACGACATGCAAAACTTTTCATTGTTGTGAATGCAAAGATACACATTCTCTGAGGCCAAGGGATCGGCTGGAGAAAAAATAATAATTACAGTAAATACAGAGAGAAACAGAGAGAAACAGAGGAGACATTCACAGTCTGTCAAACATTGAGGGGTAATAATTGTATACTTCTACTACTACTTCTAGACTACCGTACTTCTACTTCACCACAAAACTCAGCTGAGCCTATACTGCCGCCAAGTGGTTTAAGTGGAAAGAAATTAAGCTCCTTATCCATTCATTCTTTTTCTACCAGGCTTGGTATATACTAAATGAAAATGCTGGAAATGATGCATTTTATATGTAATGCACTGTGCAAGAAATATCTTCTAACTTGCGGGTCGTATGAAGGGTCGTAAAATGCGCATGCGCATTCCTGTTTTCGGTAGCTGTGTTTCCCGATACAGACACTAGAGGGAGCCCTTTACTCGCTCTCTTTTCTATATTTATAAAAGTGCAAACTGCTGAAGACAACTGATCGACCATGTTGGGACCTTTGATGGAGGAGAGCACGGGGTGGGTGTTGGTGGGAGTGGGCGGGGGCGGGGGCGGGGGGTGGGGGGGGGGGGGGGGCATTATAATGCTGGACAGCTCCTACTCACCATCCAGACACTCTCTCTCTGTACAGTCCACACATCTGGTGTGGTGTCCTGGACTGGTCTATCACTGTTCTGTGATCCTCTCTAAATTTATCAGGCCTCGTCATTACTGGGTGTCTCTCATATTTCTGCTGGAGGATGGGACCAGCTAAGAATAGAAGAGCACTGACACACACACACACGTTTACATCGTTGGTTTCTCTCCCCTCACTCTCTCTGAAACACAATAGTTTTCTATCTGTCACCGTCATAACGATGAACCTCTTGACCTGAATGTATGTTTCTTCTGACCTTGGAAAAGGGGAGGAAGGAGAGGAGCTTACTGAGGAACATATAATGAAGTCAAATGTCATCAGTGATCCCCTGATTTTTATTTAACCTTTAAAATAAAATGTTCACTTTTTGTCCCTTTGAAGATTGTAATAACTTTCCGATGTTTGTTTTTTTTATTAATGCAATCAAAATGTTATGATGAAGATGAAATTCTATTGATATTATTCAAATGATAGGATCCTAAACTATGCATAGGGAGGCAAAGCAGCGCATGGACGCTTTAACTTTAAGATCAACTGTGTCTCAGGATTAAGACTCTCAAAGCAATTAGCATGGCGTGTCTTCATGAAATCACAATCACCACAAATGGTGATGTAATTAGTCTACAGATAGTTTTAAACCCCATATCTATGTCACTAAACTCCATGCCTGGCTTCTCTCCCAATGGAATCTGGAGTTGGATTACAAGGCTTAAAGAAAAGCTACCTTACTATTTTTGCATTTCTGTCAGCAGATAGTCTTTCCCCACAATGACAGTGTTTATATATTGTGTCAAACATGAACAGCGAGGCAAATGTATCTGCTGAGATAAAGACTTTCTGCATATAACTCATCACTGACAACAATTAAAACAGCATGAAACTAGTAAGTGGAGACAAACAGGATTAGGGACATTTATTGAGAAGCTTTTCTATGGAGAGAAATGTGTTTATTTTTATGCAATCAAACAAAAAATGAATTTGCAACCCAAAAAAAAGGTTTGCAACCATAGAAAAGATTTGCAAACAAAAGTAATGGATTTGCAATGAAAAAAAAATTGCAAACAAGATAATTATTATCTATCAACATCATTATTTGCTTGCAAATCTTTTCTTTGGTTGCAAATCCGTTTTTTGGTTGATTGCATAAAAAGAAACACATCTATCTACACACTTTTCCGCAGAGGAAGAAGAAGAAGAAGAAGAAGAAGAAGAAGAACGTGACGTCAGCCGCGCTTAGACGAGACTTCAGTATTCCAAGATGGCGGAAGTGAGCGGGCTTAGGAGCAGAAACCACTTCGCACCGAACCACAAAAGTCGGGTCGTTGACGGAGGTAAGCCCGTATTTATTTACGTCGGACGGGTTTCTGATGTAGACCCGGTTCGGGGGTTTTGTCTCGGGCGTCTCCGTTAAAGGAAAACTCGCTTTTCCGTTAGCCAGACGGACGCACGGTGTCCTGCTTCATGGGGAACCCTGTTCCGAAATACGCGGTCTCTCCTCTCGTCGAACTATGAGGTCTTATTTGTAGGTGTTTTTTCTTTGCTTTGTTTGTATTTATCTTCACTCTACGCGTTCACACTATAAATCTAGCTTAAATCCGTTGTTTGAAACTGGCTCTGACCCGGATACACAATTCAAACGCGTCGTCTGGTTCGTGCGGACCCGCCGGTTTCTCCGGCCCCGCAGAGACCCAGAAGGCTTGCCCGCTTTCCTCCGGTCTCCAATCCGCCCCGTAGCTGCCCGGTGCCCGCGTACACAGCCTCTATCGATCCGGTACGTAGTTTAGCTAAAGGCAGCGCGGGACGTCCCGTTTAATAATCTCATCCCACTAATGAGGCGGCTATTTTTAAAAACACCTGACCCAGTCATCACGGGGATAATTATGTCACCTGAGTCGTACGAGATTCGTAGAGTAGGCGTGTTTTTAAAACACGGAAATGGGAATTGATCGTCGAACAATCGGACTCCAGTGATTGCCACTTTGTGCATTGGAAAGGAATCTGAAAATCAGGAGTGATTAAAGTGTTATGACACCCATCTGCTGAATAATAACACGGACCATGAGATACAGTGGCTAGAGTTCTAAAGAATCTGTGGGTTACACATCGATGGATATAAATAATTAGTTCCTCCTGAAAACGCTACCAAGGCGAGCTTCCTTCCTGCAGGCTTGTCGATCCTGCGGGAAGGAAGGACTCTTGGAAGGTTTACAGGCAGCGTGATCTGAGCAGATGAGCTTTGGTAGAAGCAACAAAATGTGAGAACGCTGTCCTCCGTGAATCCCTTTTCTTGCTTCCGTTTGTTCCTCGGTGCAAAGCTATTTCCAGACCTGACCTAGATTCGTACGACGGCGTTTAGCATCCAGATTACTTCCACTTGGACCACATTTAGAGACTTTTGCATTCTCTCTAATGCCTCGGTGGATTATTCGGCGTCCTTTTTTGCAAACATTTGCAACCCGAGCTTCAGAAATGTTTTTTGTTCTTATGACATAACCCCCACATATTCTCTTTCTGCGTTCCTTGTCTGAGATAACATGCAGCTTGCTCTTATCTAACAGTGTAATTGTATATTTCTCTGCATTTGTTTATCTAAAGGCTTGCGAGGTGTGGACGATGTTCCCGTGCTTCATGGGAATAAGCAGAGCCCTCCATTAGTCGGGCCTGAAGACCTTGACGATGATGAATTGCTGCCCATCACCTTCACCTCAGGCAAACATACCAGTCTCACCCCCAAATCAGACGAAGAGATTCAGGAAGAAGAGGTAAGTCATGCCGCGTTTATTTTTAATGTCAAACTTGTTGCCTCCGGAGGATTGTAACGACTACAGCCCGGATACAATGCCAAACAAAGTCCTGATCGCGTGTTCAGGCTGCGGTTGAGGTGGAGAAGGCCAAACCCATCCAGATCGTCGTAGCCAATGAGGAGGAGCACAGCTTCGAGCTCGACGCCGCGGCTCTGGAGAAGCTCCTGCTGCAGGATCACGTGAAGGACCTGAATGTGGTGGTCGTGTCTGTGGCCGGGGCGTTCCGCAAGGGCAAGTCCTTCCTGCTGGACTTCATGCTGCGCTACATGTACAATCCGGTGAGATGAATGGGTGATTTGAATGTTTCTGGTCACACGGGGCTGCGTATCTTCAGTTTAGATCTCATTCAAGCATTTGATGCATACAGTTCTTCGTGCGATGTCGCGTATTTATTTTACAGAACAAAATAATATCCACTCAAACGTGAACACAGTGGATTCACTGGTCTCTAAGTTTGCATTTTAAGTAATGAAGTTGTAATTTGTGTGTCGTCACACTGGAATATGGGAACTGTTGTTAATCCTGAAAATTTGGCTTAAACGATATGGAAGTTTTGCCGGTACCGGTTGATCAATAATGAACTGTGTTGGTGATCAAGTGCACAATTTCTTCTTTTCATTGACTGCCAAACAATTTAGTGTTCAGTAGGGCTGCGGCTAAACATTTATCTGCATGAATACAGATGGAGTGATTATTTTCCCAATTATAAATAAAGTTTGATTTGACTGCAGATGTTGTTATCGAGGGGTATTTAAGTAAATAAACTTGACATTTTTAGTAAGAGGACAGAAGCCCGTTCTGTGTGGTTCTATG
>NW_027181496.1:0-5000 GCF_040956055.1 Brachionichthys hirsutus
TCAACATATTGTGATGAGACCACAACGTTTCTCCACCAGCGTAAAGCGGCGCCAAAAGAGTCAAATATGATGAAGATAAGAATTAAAACTTACAATATAGAGACCCCCTCAAAGCAGATGTCAGTGGCTGATCTGTCCACAACCATCATCTGTGTATCAAACACCTCTGAGCCAATCTGCATGAGACAAAAGACCGCAACTCGACGAGAACCTTAATAACAAGGGAGTACGTGTTAGCGCAGGAATCCACACTCTAAGCTGAACAGACATGAAGAGCAGGAACACAAGGACTGACTCCCTTTGTTGTTAAAGTGGTCCGAATCGCTCCACATCAACGGAATGCGCAGCCCTACGTCAGCACAGGACAAAAGTTTGTTTCAGTTTGAGATATATGTGTGGATCAAGCTGAGGAGGAGCAATCATACCAGATAATGCAATTGTCCCGTCACACGGCACACGGCCAACCGAACGTGGATCTGAAAGTCTGAAGATGTATTGATCAAAAATCATCAATTTAACTACAACAAAAAGGGTGTCAGATTTAAAATCCTCTTTCTAGAAATCCAAGATGCACAATACTACACATTTGGGCAATTTCAAAACTTAAAAAGACAAACATCTACTGCACCCAAGAATAAGTAATCCTTACTTGCTGCCTGCTCCCATCGCGTTCTGCTCCTCCTCTTCCTCCCCCCGTAGCTGCGACAGGTAAGACTTTATCCTGGTATTGCTGGTCAGCAGGTTCTTGGAGGCGTTAAGAACCTGCTCTTTCTTACTGCAGGCGAGCAGTAGCTTGTAGGCGCCCTCACGCATTTGCATCTCAAACTCAAGCTTTTCTCGTATGTTGGAGTTCTTCTTGAACAAAGCAAAAAGAGAAGCGGAAGTTTAAAATGATCAGATGTCAAGGCAGACCATAGCTTGTGGTGATGTTTTGAATTGTGTTAATCTGTTAGAAAAATGCTTTGAGATCATGTAAAGTTACCCTTAAATGCTGTTTTTGGCCAACATTTGTCTTCTCATGTAAGAGGTGATGTTATAAAATTTTGTATTTGGAATTTTAAACATCTTTCGAACTCTGAATAAGATTTATTTCGCAGCACAAAATAAAAAGTCGCTGTCTTTATGGCATAGCTTTGAGAACTCTTTATGAATGACAGATGAGATCTGATTTTATTTGTTTATAAACTCTATTGAATTGAAGATATACAATTTTAATTCGGTGTGGAAATTTAGTGTTAGTGGGTCAGAAATCGCTAAATTGTTTCAGGGATACAAACATGATGATACTTATTAGCAACTAAAATTACGTAGCTTCTTATAAATCTGTCGTATGCACAACAAATTCATATCCATATCCTCTACTATCTGTAGACCCTCTTATCGGAACTGTCATTATGATTACCGCAATGACGGCAACCATTCAATGTAGCCTTATTCCCTTTTTATCCGTACCTCTGTTTGAAGAAATAAGGAACTCTGTGGAATTTTCTTGCGTTTAATCTCCATCGCCATCGCGGAACTGGCCGATAAGACCGGCCCAGAGCTCCCGTTTCGCTTGGAAATTCGAACATCCCGCGGGTCGTCCATGTTGTTTTCCATTCGCTCGCGCCTCCTTCTTCTTCTTCCGAAGCCTGGAAAGGGAGAAGCCGGTTTGATTTGTTTCACGCTACATGCCGCAGTAACTATCAAGGAAACGTTTAGCGTTGTAATAATCATCAAATATTTCTTACAGACTGTCGAACGGTTTGGGAAAGATGTAATGCAAAACATTAACACTTCTATTATCATGTTGGAAAACCCATTACATTGTAATTAATTGTATTGTAATGATTAAAGATGACCAATACAAGAACTAGTCGCACTTCAAACGTAAATAAACACCCGCCTCGCTGGGCGGAACTTGGAAACACTTAAACCGAACGCTCCACTCCGGTGGGAGACAGAGCGTAATGACGTCATTGTACAATACAAATCACGGGCGTGCACCATCCTCGATTTGAATTTTTTGAGAAAATATAAATCTATAACAGCAAAAGAAATGATAAATTTAGTATATATTGCACATTATATAATATACATTGAAATATGACATGACATTAAATTGCATAAAAGCTTTTACTTTATTAATAGCATATCAAACGTTATTATTATATATTTGTGGATTGATACAATTTTCTTGCAGTAAGCTAGAAAAAATAGCATTAATGTAATTTTAAACGATACAGAATAGTAGTTGAACTGTCTTAAACCCAGAAAATATATTATTATAAAACTCATGCGCGTCAGAAACGAAGTATTACACTATTTTTATTTTTTATTGAAGCATCCTCACTTAGTTTCATTGTTCCTTTTGATGTTTCCTTTCCGTGCATCCTTCCTGTTTTGACCTGAAGTGAATTGAATGCATATTTTACAAAATAGTATTGTTTTAAGTCTTCATTATAAGTAAATAAGAAAAAACGGAATAAAAAAAATATATTATTTTTTTTATTTTTGTATCCGGACGGGTATTTGGATCGCTTTCAAAAGTAAAGATCCATCCAGCAGTTTCTCTATAATCCTGCTAACAAACAGAAAATTCGAATGACAAACGCCCTCGAAGCCTAACTTCCTTGTTGGAGGTAAATATATTAATTACCGGACACAGTTGACATTACGGCAGCAGGAGAGTGAACCCGCCCACCCGGCTCTGGATGGCCTTCTGGCCGCGTTGGAAGCATCCACGACTGAAAGTGTAGACGCAGGCGCCGCTGCAGATGAATTGTGTCAAGTTGAACCAGAGAGAAAATGTAAACCTCCGGAAAGTGCTATTCCACTTTCAGAATAAAACGATGGAAACGTATTATCTTCGCTCTGTCTCTGCGTTGCGTTCACTCTGATTTTATATTGAAAGGTCTAAACGGAAGTTGTGACTCCCGTTTGTAGCCTCATCGCCCGCCTCTTTCAGGATGTTGGTCCTCCCGAGTCCCGCCGCTCGTTTGCAGGGAGGGAGCAGCAGCAAGAGGAGAGAAGAAGGCCAGACCGAGGGGAGAAGCAGCGGGGCCGGGCTTCACACAACGCCCCGTCGACAGCAGCGAACACGCGAGAGAAAAGGGTGAGTGTGGAGCGAGTATTTATTTTACGTTGCGAACTGAATGCGCAGCAAAATAGGGTTTTAGTGGAGTGGTCGATGGACGGAAAGTTTGCGGTAGAGGAAAAAGGGAATCTTTTCTTCTCTTCATCTATTGAACTGAAATTTTGATTTTGTAAAAATATATATATATATTACTGATGTTAAAACCACAAATCACGGATTCGAGTGGATCTATTATTTAGTGCTAATGTGCTAATAAAGATGTCACCGGCTTATAATGGCTGAACAAACTGACTCCCCTTTGCTAACTGTATGGCTACTGTTGGTGAGGCTCTGCCCTGCTCCGCCTCTGTGAAGCGACACAGCCTCGCCACGAATGATTTCTACCTCCATGCTATTATCGTGTATACTTTGTGTGTGTCTGTGTGTGTGGGGGGGGGGGGGGTTCTGTTAGTTGCATCCCTCTGTGACCGGACGGAGGCTAGCGAGACAGGATGCACATCAATGAAGGACGGTCACAATGCACGCTTTGTGCTAATGTCCCTTATGTCGCCCTGCACGTCTCCCTTAAACGACAGATTGCACGATTGTATGTATTTTTGCCCTTTAATATAGCTGCAGCGTGTCTCCCTCCCAATGTCGGAGCCCTCCTCTCCTCCTGCGTGGATGGGCTTTTGTTTTCTAGCTGGCCGACATGCATCCGCTCTCTTTGTGTTGGGTTTGATTTGTGCTGTAATCATCACTTATGATCTTAGAACTGGGGGGGGGGGGTGACTGAGTTCGATCTATAAGGGCATTGCTGCGTCATCCGTACCGCTAGGAAGGCTTTTTGTTGGACGTTTTCCTGCAAATCCATGCTCAAATATCAAATTACGTATCAGTTGCTCATGCTTCATTGTCCGGTAACAGACTGTTTGGGTGAATCTAGCAAATATGCCACACGCGGGAGAAAGCTACACAACTATATAAAGAATTTAAGTGTCATATTTCTAATTTTCTCTCGAGTCTATTGTTTTCGTGCTTCTGTTTACATTCTTATGGGAGGGAGAGCCATATTGGAGAGGTCTGTACCCCGATCCCACATTTATCACAAGCATGCGAACGAACAAGAGAAAATGTCATTATATCAATAGATAATAGTGATGTAGGTATTCATTTCTTGCACTGATTGCTATGGTAACAGGAGCGTTACGACTGTCTGTCAGTGAGGGAAACGAGGCAAAACACCTTTATTTAAGTGAAGCACTTTCCTATTTCTTTCTTTTAAATTTGCAACCTAATGTCTCCCCAATCGCCTGGTTTTTTTTGTTTTTTTTTTACTTTGGCATCAAAGCATTGACAGCTTCAGCAGGAGAGAAGGCTTGTGGCATAAATATGGATCTGGCTGTTCACATCAGCACAGAGCAGACATGTAACTGATTCAGGGGTTCACGTGAAAGCAACATAAATCAGAATCAAACCGATCTCGTGGGTTTTTTTTGTCCTGAGGGGAACGGCTTACGTAGTGGACCGGTGCATTCTTGGAAAGTTTGAGAACCACAGGCTACCACATCAGCTATAGTCTCCTCCTCTTCCTCTTCCTCCTCTTCCTCCTCCTCCTCCGTCATCTGTGAAATGAAAATTCAAATTATTTGGATCAGGGCCGTGGAATGTTCAGATAATACCATCCAGTTTGGGTTCGTTCCTTCTCTTCTCTCATTCGCTCCATCTTTTTCTGCCCTTTTCCTGTCGTTTCTGTAACCGTGGCTCCACAGGCAGTTGCATTTTTAAAATCTGTGTCAGTGTCACAAGACGAGGAAGCAGCAGCAGCAGCAGCAGCAATGTCTGGGCTCAACTGCAGCCCAGAATGCCCCTTTATACAGTATCGAGTGCACGTAACACACAACAATAATCAATAGATACTGTAGAAACATGAAACTATTTTTAT
>NW_027181497.1:0-5000 GCF_040956055.1 Brachionichthys hirsutus
GCCCACAGATGTTTTACATTGATATTAAGAACCTTAATTTGTCCTCTGCAGAAAAACGCCAAGCATAGCGCAGGGATTAAGTTCTCAGCCATGTATCACACACACCACAGACAGCAATCTCATTTAGCTTGAGTGAGGTTTACAGTCGGTGGGTTTTTGCACAGGTCATTAGTTGTCTCAAAATACCCCTCTGTCACCATAGCAACTTCAAGTGACTGCTAAATTGCCTTATAAAATGTGATAAATGATTAATGCTGAGAGTTTTCTTTTTCTTTCTTTTTAATAAGTGTGTTTGGGCTCTGAGCTCTGAATAACATTCCCTGCATTGCTGTAATGGAACGAATCAGCAGTTGTCAGTCATTTTTCAAAACGCATCCATTCCTGATGTGCGGATATATCACAGGGATTAGGCAGATTATGCCAGCAGCGCACACACGATGACTGAAGCTCTCATTCAAACGGAATATTTTATGATGCATCTTGAAATGGTGAAATGGCTGCGTTGCAATTTAAATTACATATGGCTATTTGACATATACGTAATGCAGCGCTCCGGGTCAGACAGGAGGGTGACACGCATCGCTGAATAATCAGATCGGAGATGTCTGCTGACATTTAGGCCCGCCTTTGTAATAATTCAGTGTTTGACTAAAAGAGGAGACACTTTATACAGACGGTGAGCGCCGAGGTCACCGTGCTCGGCGACTTCACAGTCCGTGATGGGTTGACCGCTGGGTGTAATAACCTCTCTGATTTTTGAAATGCACCGAGGAAATCGTAAATGCTGAGATCAGGTTCTGTATTAATGTATCCCTCAGATGCGGAGGTGACACTTTGACCTCTGTGGTTAAAATAATATACATATATATTTAGACACAGCGATGTTTGCCTCTCTCCCTGCACCGAAAACATCCATAACTCAGAAGCAGCTGTAACTCAATCTAACAAAATCCATTTTCAATCACTCTCATCTTTTATAGTTATAGCCATCACGCATTTACATAAATGCATTATTCATGTCTCTAATCCTGGTTTCAGATGGGGAGATATAAAATGCAACTGTGTGCATGTGTGTGTGTGTGTGTGTGTGTGTGTGTGTGAGGGAGTGTGTGTCCTGATGTGTATGCAGATGGCAGGGGGGGATAAAGCAGCCTATTTTGTTTTGGTTTGCACATTTCTGATTCAGCTGAGCACCCTCCATCAAGGAGGCAAATTTACATGTGCTGCGGCAGTAATAACATAAAACCCATAGTGAGGTTAACGCTTGTATAAACTCAAATTCGCATTGCCTTGCTGCATGATTACCTTTGTGTGGTGCTTAATAAAATGACTTACTTGACATTATCAAACAATTCAGCTGTAATAGTGGCCCGACAATGTGAAATTGTGTTTTGCAGGCAGTTAGTTCATTGTCATGGCAGTAAACTCACACAGAGCCGACCCCTGTTTTCCTTATGAATTGCTGTGGCTAACACACATTTAGATTCATTCTATTAGGTATGATGAAGCGCGCCGGCCACGAATGGATGCAGTAATTGGTTGTGTTTGTTGGAAATAAGGGACTTCATTGTTGAGTATTGTAATGGGGGGGGGGGGTATTTCAAAAATGTAAATTATGCATCAAATGTGATGTAACACTGCAGCAATAATAAGTGTCGTGTTACATAATAACAAGAAAAGGAGAAAAAAAAAGAGAGAACAACGTTTTTTATTTCAGGAGGGTTTTGATTCCAGTTTGAACAGCAATCAGCCGTGTGTACATGCACCACATGAATGTGTACATGCACCACAGGAATGTGTACATGCATCACATAAATGTGTACATGCACCACATAAATGTGTACATGCATCACATAAATGTGTACATGCATCACATAAATGTGGAAGTGGAGCCAGGCAGTGTTCAGTCTGCAGGAAGCTGCCTAGCACCTGCTTTAATTCACAGAATTCATCTCCAGTTTCCCCCCAATGGAAGTCCTGATAATTGCAAATAATTTAATTGTTAAACACATGAATTTGGCTTCTCGTGCCTGTATTTTCCACTGTATGCGTGGCTGAATGGAGAGAAACGTAACACCCCCTTATAGCGAGGATAAGCGACTGACTGTCTCCCGGCGTTGTCGCTCGCTTCTACTGTTACCTGTCCTACAGTCGCGCTGCAGACTGGAGCCATTGTCCTGTGATTACAGCAACACAAAGACACAGGTGTAGCGTTTCTGTTGAAACATGCTCCCTCAGACAAATTTACTTAATGGATTTTTAATATCCCCGGACTCTTCAGTGACAATAGATGGGTAGTGGAACATGTGGAATGAGTTGGAGAGCGTGTTGCCCTCATTTCTCATGAAGCTTCCGTTCTATTGTAAGCTCAATATTCACACAATGGCTTATTGGAACGTTTCCCTATTAATTAAATACCATATTTAAAGATTTTACAGCCCTATTCCTATCTGCTGCTGAATATGTCTATTTCCTCTGTAAGGCTATTTCCAGCAGTTTATTAAATTACCCATTTGGTAAATGAGCCAACCTGAGGTGCTTTAATAGTGTAATGATCCGGTCTTCTTTGATAGAGCATGTTTTAAGCCGCGATAGCTTGGCAAAAAAACACCGGTGAAAGTGGCAAAACATAATTACAGAATTACTGTTAATAGGAGCAATTCCTTGATATTTGCACTTTTCTCAAATATGTCATGTTCGTCTCTTTGTCTTTTTTTCCAGAGGAAAATGTTGTACCGTGCACTTATAGCCGGTTATATAAAACACACGTGATGTCACTTTAGCCAGAATTAAGAGTCTGTTTCTTGTTACCTGACCTCCATCAGCAAGCGTTTTTGTCTGAAATCAGCCGCTCCAGACGCAGCTGAAACGAGAGGACGGAATGAAGCAAAGCTGAAACGTTGTGGTTCCAGCCACAAAACAATTAGCTGAAAGAAGCTGAAGCATTGAGCGGCGTTCCTGAGGAACAGCAGTGATTACTGTCAATGGGTTCATGGCCCATTAACACAATTACCCCCATTAATTACCAATAGTCATGTGTCACGCTAAACCGAACGACGAAATAAATGCTTTTCTAATGCAACTATGTTTTCATGGCCATTAATAAATAATCTAATTTACTCTTCAATGGAAATATTGTTTTAAAATATTATTTAATTTCACTTTCAATTGGCAAATATGTATGGTTTTAAAAAATGTGGCCAGTGGAAAACACTGATAAATAGATTTTCCATCCCACTGACTGTAAAAGAGTTCATTGTAATTCCCCTCTGCAGCTGTTGGTCTTCTACCTGCGTTCGGTTGAATAGTTTGTCCTATTTTGGACACATGGTGAGAATTACAGGGCGATGCTATTTTAACTGCTTTTGCATCACACCGTTGTGTTTCAAAACTGAACTCCAGCTCTCTGTTTTGAGGTGACTTTCCAACCACATTGGAGGCTCCCTGCTGAGGCTGCCTCATTACGTGGAAATGTGAAACACCTGTGCTGAGAAAAGGAAATGTTGTCGTTTCTTAAGCCATGCGTTTCTGCGAAAGGCAACAAATAAGAAAGTATAAAACGCTATTCATCCTGCTCTTTTTGACTGTCTTGGTGTGTGTAGATTTTCCAGGCTGCTTTACCCACTCCTGCAGTCAGTGCACGTTAATGGTGGTAAGAAAGGTTTTGTGACAGCAGCAGAATGAAACAAAGAATGCTCAGACAGTGAGTGATCTCATTTCAGCTCACTCAGAAAAATCCCCCCCCAATAAACAAACCTGCAAGCTGTGATGGTGAAAATGGAAGGAACTGTTTCAGATCATGCTCTGAGTCTGAAAGGAAAAAGAAAGAAAGGAAAAAACCCACTAAGAGATTCACCACCCACATAAGGGGGGGGCCGGTTTCAGATTTGGGATTTGAGCTGCCGCGTCTTAACAGCAGATACTGTACAGCACATTAATACCTGCAGTGAGCCTGAAGTTAACAGTTTGATATATGGATTCAGAATATTCCTCAAACTACTGATATGCTTGGAGCAGAAAATGGTTGAAACCACAGAATTAAATTATATTGAATGCCAAATCAAACCTGGCATGTTCACAAAGACGCCTCAATAAACTGAGGAGATAAAGCATCACATGTGATGTTAGCTCTCTCTCTCTCTCTCTGTGTGTGTATAACAACACGTATTTTCAATAAACGTTTCTCAACATTAAATCTCATTCACGCCGATTCAAATCAATATCTGCATCGCAATGTCAAAAGTAGCTGCTGGGCACTTTATCTGTTGACAAGCAAAAGCTTGAATTTGCCAAATCAGAACTCGAGTGGTGCCATTGATTAACTGGGGACTTCATTATAGTGGCTGCCGTTAACAATGCTACCCCATTGATTCAGCCACTAAAATGACCGGGCAAGAAATCAGGAAAGATAACAATAAGAGCTGCGGTTTATTAGATTCACTGCAGGATCTCAACTCTGCTGCAGCTCCGCTCACTCTCCTTCAAAGCGATGCACAAAATGGGTGCTTAAAATATCTGAATGTCACAGATCACTGCCTCAGTTATTTTAGTATTAATACTTTATGGTCTGCTGCTTCTTTGAATATTGAGCAGCAAAGGGAAACGGTACAAAAATATAGTATTCTTATATTCTCATATTATACAGGTCTGCTGAAGCCTATTGATGTAATAGGTGGGAATCATTATATGTCTGGAGACCATCAGCAATCCCTTTACGCCGTCAAGGTTACGACCAGACAGACACTTAGAGCAGCAGGACCTGAAAATAAAACGTGTGTTTGACAGATATAAAACATTCCACTGCTGTAGATGTGACCCTTCTTACATCTGAATGTAAAGGCCGTGAATTCAGGGAGGGGGATAAGAAAAAAAAAAGGCGCATTGCGTAATAGTGGACTCGAAATAGCTGGTTTCAGAAGTGGGCTTCCGTCGCTGTTGCTTGCTCTGTGATCAAAGTGACGGATAAATACAGGGCAAAGAGAGGATGACCAAACAGCGCA
>NW_027181498.1:0-5000 GCF_040956055.1 Brachionichthys hirsutus
AACTCACCGTGAGTTTCACCGTTCGATGCATTTTTAAAAGGCCTCTGGAACTGTTACGATGGGGGCGTGGCTCTCGTTTCATCGTCTCCGCGGCTCATAAACAAACGGACGCGCGACTGAGATACTTTCATTTGTTCAGTGTAAGATGCCAAAGTAAAGACAAGACGGTTAAATATATTTTCCAGATGGTGTTCGTCTGGACGACCTAGAAAAAACACGGGCCAAAAAATAAATCCTTAAATAGAGGAAAAACAGAGCAACAAAGGAGGGATCAATTGTTCCTCGAGAGCAGAAGCTCACCATAGATATGGAAAATACTGATCATATAAAAGGCAATTTCATCAAATCGGAATGTTTTATTCTTTTATCCGTCCCTCTGGGACAGTAAAAATGTCCTTTCACTATCATGACAGCAGCTCGTCTCGTGTGTCCCGCGAGACGTCTGTCTCCTGATGTCTAAAAAGCCCTGCAGCTGCTTCAGACAACGCTGTCAACGTTTCCTTTCCACAGAAACTCTTTAAAGAGTTGCTTCTATATCATCGGTTCAGGTGTTTTGGACTTTATACAGTCACAAAGTCGTTTGTCACATGAGCTATAACGACTTCACGGCAACATCAAACTGGGTGTTCCTTTCGACGGAGAGATCTCCCGAGTATAAATTACATTTTGTGTGTTTAATCGAACGCTAATGTTTGACTTGATGTTCCCTGAATGTCTACGCAGTGTCCAGTGAGGATAGAGGAAGCCAGAGACATGGCCAGCAAGATCAGCGCTTTCGGATACTTGGAGTGCTCCGCCAAGACCAAGGACGGCGTGCGGGAAGTGTTTGAGATGGCCACCAGAGCGGCGCTGCAGGTGCGCAAGCATAAGAAGCGAAGCGGCTGCACGCTGCTGTGAGCGCGCCACACCCACAGGAGAAAAGAAACGTGTAAAGGACTGACCCTTCACCAAACGACGTCTCTGTACTGTATCGAGCATTTCACAATAACAGCCATGCAGATCCATTGAATGCAATCCAACTCAAATACAGGAAATGAACTTTGTATCACAGCCATGTTTAAAATGGATGTTTAAACCTATTTGATTCTTTTTTTTTTTTTTTTTCCTCTCAAATCAGAATCTCAAAGATTTCTTCCTTGTTTTCTCTTTATATCAGTAACGTATTGAAGTAGTGATATTTGTACGCGATGTCGTTCCTCACAAGCTCCGTCTTCATGAGTAAGGTTGCCGTGGCAGCCAGAAAAAAAAAATCGGAGCAGCCAGTGCCTTTTTTTGAGTTTTCCGTCGGCTAACATTTGATGCTGAGGGGCCTTCCATTAGCTCCTTGCTAGCTCATTTTACGGTGTTGTCACAGCGAAACCCATTTGGTGTGCTGGCGTGAAACGCCGCCGTCCGCACCACAAGACAGCAGCTGCTTCTGTAATGTGGTTATCAGTCCTTAGAGCTCATGATTGCCTTTCAGCCCTCATAAAGCCACAAGTCTGTGCAAGCGGACCAGGATGGGCAGTGAGAACTGACCGATCAAAACTCACCCTGACGTACTCAACTGTGCACAACGACGGGGTCGTGACTCCATTGGGCTCGTCTTCCTCTCATGATCCAGGCGCATCGGCCACACCGTCTGTTGGACAGGTTGCCCTGGTCTCCTTGGGTAACGGCTCCAATCAGGTGCGGATGTTTTCCAGTCGGGCGGCATTCTTCGCATGTTTGAAAGGCGACGAGTTTCGATTTCCAGCGGTGCCTTCTCTGTTCTGGTGCGTCTTCGGTTGAGCCCGTCCCGACCGGACATCCAGCTGCTCGACGCCAACCTGACACGGGCTCACCAGGTCAAAAGTGTGTTTTAAAAAGCTGACACACTTCCTCAACCATCCATCCCGATAAACACAGTCAGGTCCTTATTATATTGGCAGATAAACTAGTTCACACCAATTTAGAGCAAATAGTTTTTAATCCAGAATGCTTCACAGCACAAAATACACATTGAGATATTCTTCATATTTTCCTGTATCATTGGCAAAAAAATATTCGAAAGATGGAAATCGGCTTGAATAATTGTCAGTCTTGACCAAATGTTACTGTAAATTCTCACTGAATGTTATTTCCTCCCACACTAACCGTCTTTCTTTCTTTCTTGGACGGCCCGATGACTGTCCTCGGGCTCCTTTCCTCTGTTGCTCCGTCAGGTTGTGTGTTGCTGTCTGTCTAGAGGAGGGTGGATCTTTAACATCAGTCCATTATACTGTAATGAATCTCTGTGTCCTCCAACCGAGCGGTCCGGTGGAGAAGATGCATCCGATGATGCTAGGAGAGATGGCGTTTATTATTGCACCCGCCTCCAGATTAATGTTACCAGAGTCTAAGTTATGTTTAATCTCTGGACTAACAAGCGCACCAAGTGTGAAGGGATTCGATGCAATGACAGCATTCAAAGTGTTGAACATATCAGAGCATGTACAATACTGCAGTGTGTGTGTGTGGAGATGATGCTGAGCTACGACAAAAGTTGTCTCTATGATATCGATGCATGCATGGTAGAACCACTCGTCTTTACATAGTGCGCACGTCTTTGGGAAGCGCTTCCCGCTCGGTGTTGTGTAACTTTCGTTTCTTTCTTTGGTGGCGTTTGAAATGACAAAGATCCAGAATTCTACGAGCTCACTGTCGTAACGCTTTGCAGACAGAAGGTGTTGTAGTGACTGATGAACATGAACGTTGTTAATAAACTTATTTTTGAGACGAAACCGACTCTTCATCGGGTGTCTTAAGCGTTAGGACGTGTGTTTACAGGGCATGAGGACGTCCCAGTTGGTGGCGGAACAAATCGAATGTGGACTTGAGTAGGAATTCTGGAATTGTTTCCAAAGTTCAAGTGTCAATAAATGAGAGGAATAGTTTTCCACTAAAGTGTAAATAGTGGGAGAAAGTTACCACCCACAGTTTTCATGCTAATCAAACTAGCTTATGTTAGCAGCTTGATTAAAAATCCACAGTGGCAAAATCAGTCCAAAAAGTTCATTGTGAATTTTTATGACAATAGATCACAGGCTTGTATAAAAACATGTAAAATGTCTGGTGAGAGAAAAAGATGAAATCAGAAATAATCAGTGCAGATTTTCATGGTATGTGAAGAAAGAGAAACACAGCATGAGAAAAAAAGTAAAAACCCACAGGCAGAAGACGTTCTTGTATTTGTTTTGTCTTACTTCTCCCGGGTCGGGTCCTTGTTGGGATGAATGGCTCTGGACATGGCCGAACGGAATCTCTGCAGAGAATAAAATAGTAAAAAGAAAAGACTTGAAAGTCTTGTTTCACATGATTCTGTTTTTATTTAAATTGAATACAACAATACTTTTCATTTGCAAGGAATCTCGCATTGAAGTCCATTTTGACATAGTTGATGCAGCTGCCGATTGCGGACAGCAGGACCGTTGTCCTCTGCTGTCTTGTAGACCAGTGTTTCCCAACCTTTTTTGAGCCGCAGCACATTTTTTACATTTGCAAAATCCTGCGGCACACCCCCAACCAAAATGACACGAAATTACACTCTAACAGTACATATTAGATTAGATGACCTTTATTATAATACATATAATTAATAATATAGTTTTTTTTATGTATTTATACTTAGTGGGAAACCTGGGGCTATTTCGATGAACACAAAATGAAGACACACACAAAGCTCTTCCTCATCAGCTCTCAGTCTCTCTCTGCTTGTAGTTTTTATCGCCGTCGAGCTTGAGAAGCTCAGCTCACACAGATATGTGGTTGAAAATGGGAGCAATGTCAGAATAGCTTCGTTGGCTAGAACGGGGAACTCCTTGGCAACAGATAACCAGAAACTGTCCAAAGGAAAATCAGCAAACTTTAGCTTTAAACCACCATCTTGCTCCAGTTCAGTGTAGCGATGGGAATTCCAGCTCTTTTAAGAGAGCCGGTTCTTTTGGCTCCCAAGTGGCTCCTCAGATTTTTTTTTGTTGTTGACAAAATTAATTTAATACCAAATCACGTGCATTGTGTAAAATTAGCTACTAATGTAAAAACATGCAATATATCAAATGTTTATTAAATGTCTTTATTTAAATCCTCTTTGCACTGCTAGCTACAATAAACATATTATATAATATAAAATACAAAACCAAACCAAACACATCTCACAGAGAACAAGGTCAAATCTCTGCATTTAAATCTCAAACAACACAACAAGAAAACATAAATTAAAAAGTGCAAAAGATAAAGCAGCATCAGGTAACAGTTCTACTGTTTTACTGAAGATTGGCATCAAAGGAAACCAAGTGGCTCAGCTTGGAGGGGCTGATCCTGTTTCTCCTTTCTGTTATCATCTGTCCTGTTCTGGAGAAGATTCTCTCTGAGGGGACAGATGTTGCCACGATACAGTCTCAATCTCCGTGTGTGAGACGTGGGTAGACTGAACACCTGGACTCCCACCAGCTCAGTGGGTCTGCACTTCTTTGGATAAGCGGCTCCTCAAGATACGATCTTCCTTTATTTTATTTTACCTTTGTGTCAACCGCGTTAAAATGTGTCCGGATTTCTACGTTTTCTATCGCTCGTTTTTTTCCTCACCCTTTCTAGCGCGTCGTTTGTCTCTGGTCTAAAGTTCTCTCTCTCCCTGCCTCCCTTTCGTTTCGTCCGCTCGCTGTGCTGCGTGTGCGTAAACACCCCCCACCCCCTGCACGCACACGCCCACACACACATCTCGACCAATCACGTTAGACTTTAACAGACTTTTTTTTTTGGCTCACAATGACGGAAACCAGCTGTTGTCGTTCACTTCAAAGTCTGAAGAGCGATCTACGGGCGGCACACACACTTTATCACAGCGCGGACACCCGACAATGTTAATTACGTGATATTATAAAAAATAAAAAAAATATATATATATTTTTGGAAAATTTCTCACGGCACACCTGACGATCTCTCGCGGCACACCGGTTGGGAAAAGCTGAACTAGAGACACACACACTGGAAGCCACATTAAC
>NW_027181499.1:0-5000 GCF_040956055.1 Brachionichthys hirsutus
GCTGGCTGGGGTGGTGTTGTCATGGATGAGCTGGACCTGGGCAGGGGGGACACAGGGGGAGAGGCTGACTTTGGCTACAAGATGAGCGGAGAAGAGGACGGACTTTTCACATTTACTACTATTACGCGGTTTGTGGGCTGTGAGTGAGACAAAATAAAATACAATCTATTTTACATAAACTTAAAGTTAGAGCTCTCAGTTCAACAGGAAGTTGCAGCGTTCTTCTTCTTCTTCTTCTTCACAACAACGCAATCAAGTTATTTAACCTTTCCAGGCAAACTGCAGGAAGTTATTTCACCCAGATGAGAAATAATCCAACACAACGCCCCCCCCCCCCCCCCCAAATAAATAAATGCTGTTTCATCCCTTCAGTCTTTGCCACAGATTAAATAAACACACACCTTTAGTCAGAGCAATGCGAGCTCTTTCTGTCTGTACTCCTCATATCCAGGATGGATTCTCCCAAACTTTAAATCACTTTAGAGCTGTTGTATGTATCATTGTTTGGTTTCTACTCTGTTGTTCAATCTGCTATACATTTCCCACTTCCTGTATGTTGTGCGTGAAAAATGACAGACGTGTGAGCAAATGAACTTTGCACTTCAGTCTGCCCTACCTCCTCCTCAGGCTTCTCCTCCTTGGGGGCCGCTGGCTGCTCCTCGGTCACACTAAGCTGGGTGGTCACAGCGGCCGGGTTCTTGCGGCGGATGGACCCGCGGGACGAATCGGTGATACTTTGGATCTGCAAAGACAAAGACCGAGCAAAGGAAGGAGAAGCCCAGGATGCTTAGGAGGGGTGTTTTTAAACGCTCAGCGAATCAGGCGTCATCTGGAGGAGATCATTTTTACATATCAATCAAAAGCGCTTCCAGACAGAAAAGCAGGCGCAGACAGAGACGATGCGTCCACTCAGATATGCTTTCGTCCAGAGGGGCTTTTTTTTTGTTGCAACGTCAAATCATGTTGTGCCGAATCAGCTCGTCAGGTCAATTTGACACGTGCAGCATTTCAGAATGTCAAATCTTTGCCACAAGTAAACAGTCTCACCTCCCTCTCGCGCTCATTCTTGGTCAGGTTGATCTGTTTGAGCATCTCCGACCGTTGCTCCATCACCAGGGTCTTCTCGTAGGTGTAGGCCGAGATGTCGCTGTCGTGCTGAGGTGAACGAGACAAGCAATAGCACCAACTGTAATGCTGGCGTGGCAGAAGCGTTCGCCGGCAGGTCGGTCCTCGTTTCTGGTGCTGGTCACAGAAGATGTTAAGAAGAACTCTGTCTACTCCTGGTAGAACTCACCATTTCTACAACTTCCACCATGGCATCGATTCGGAGGTGATAGAGGAACGTGGTCAGGTCTTTCTTCATCTGGATGCTGTTGTCATCCAACTGGGCCACAGTGAAGATGCGCATCTTACACTTCCTCCAAACCTGAGCAGCAAAAGCAGCAATGCTTAATTGTTGATGAGGCGGTCGGATACCGACGCGTTTCCTTTGTCTGTAAGGCCTCATTTGCATTTTCCTCCCTGTTTTTAATTCTTTATTTTATTTTTCTCCTTTCTTGGAATTAAAAACCTTCCAACAGTACCTTGTGCTGGCGGAGGAGGAAGGGCAGCAGCATCAGCATGCCTCCATCGTGGACAATCCACCACACGTCAATGTGACCCTCCGTGAAGCGCTCGCCATTGGACGGGAAGGCTGCGATATTCTTGGGTACGAGCAAAGCCAGGCGGGCCGCAGTGGTTTCTCTGACCAACTCTGCAGGACAGACGCAAAAAAAAATATCATATAAGCACGAGGCACATCCAAAGCGTCTGGATCTCAGCCTTGCTGAAAGGGATTGCTGGTTTATTTGCTCTCCGGGTGACCCACCGATGAAGTTCCTCCAGGTCTGGCGCTCATCTCCCTGCTTCCAGTTCCGTGGCCAGGACACGAGCACAGCGTTGTGCTTCAGGCCTCCGAGCCCGCTGGCCTGGAGGAGGTGGGAGGTGGCATCACGGAGGTTTGAGGACACCGTCACTTGACAGAAGCCCTTCACCTTCTCAGTGTCCATCAGTTTACGGAGCGCCTAGGAAGAGGAGACAGCGAGGGGAAACATGGAATCTTCTGCTGGCTGCACAAACCGGAGCTGACAAACCAACACACACACCCACACACAGGAATGTGACCTGCCGACACGTTCAACAGAGTGCCAGTGGGATTATGGATCCAGATCCGTCCCTGCCAAGTTAGAGATGTTGTGTGAATCCAATCAGGTTTAGGGGTCTCACATTTTGCCCTCATCTCTCTCTCAATAACCACCTTTGGGCTGTTAAAAACGTTGAATGCATTTTAGCACAGCAATAATATTTCTCAGAGAGTCTCCACCTGCTCTGCACGCTGTGACTGTTCGTAGTTCTCCAGGTAGATCCCCTCCAGAGCCGTCCCAACAATGGTCAGACCTTTGCCTGCCTTCAGCTGGTTGGTCAAAGAGAGAAGACGAGGCTGCTCCACATTTTGCTCGGCATCGGTGGTGACCAGCACCAGCAGCTGGGGCCTGGAGGAAAGGGAGAACAGAGAGGGAGGAAAGTCCGATCACAGGGAGGGAGAATCGGAAACAAAACCCAAGGGCATAGGCAGGAAAGACCAGCAGGAGACGTCGATGTGCTGATATGAGTTCAACTCTTATTGTTATCTGGCAGCCGGGAGGAGGAGAATATCATAAACCGAGAACATGTACAGAGGAGCAGCTCATGATGCCTGTGTGTCCGACCTCCAGTTCTTGGTGTGTGGAGGACCCTCCTCCAGGCGCATGAGAGCGTAGCGGGCAGCGCTCAGGGACAGGCCGCGTATCCCATCGCCCCACTCTTTCTCCGCACTGTGACACAGAGGAGAGGCCGTCCATTAACAATAGTTCGGTAGCTTCCTTCTAAATGAAAAAACGATTGGCAGTGATATTGTCAGCACTCTGAAATGAATAAGTCTGACGTGACGCAATGCGACTGAGGATTAGGCACCCCTGGTAAATGTCAAACGGACATGATGTCACCCACCACAGGGGGAATCACTGCTCTTAGGAACTCACTTTGCTCTCTGCCACTTCAGTGAAAGCATGAATGGATTAACACGGAGGCCTGGCATGGTTGGGATGCCCGGGGGCACGGAGGTGCCGTTTGCTTGCTGTCGAGTATCTGTCACTTTAAAATGAGTGGGGCTCTTCCTTTGTTTTGTTTATTTTCAAAATTAGATTTCAAAAACCCAAAGAGTAAAAACGACAGCGGTCATGTTATTTTGTGTTGCTTTGAATCTACAGGGTCTTCCTTCTTGCAGCAGGGGTGGGTGGTGGTGGTGGTGGTGGTGGTGGGGGGGGGGGGTCTTCTAATCACACACACACACACACACCTGCAAAAGCCAAAGGCACCCACTGAATCCAATCTGTGCTGGGGCTGCGCTTCACTCACCCTGCAAACTCAATATACTTGTAGATAGTGCCGGCGATCACCATGGCAACTATGGCGTAGTACCAGGAACAGAGGAACATGAGAGTGAGACACAAGCTCATACCCAGAAAAGACAGAGTCCTGCAGAGGGAAGAGATAGAAACAAAGATAATGAGGCTGAGGCCTGCTCAACAGGAGACGGACTGAAGTGCTGCTTCTCTGAGTGGCGGCTGGACTGACCAATGGTAGAACTTGAAGCGGGGCCTCCAGTTTGGAGTCCTCAGCAGTGTCTGGAGAGCGCAGGCCAAGTTCACAAACATGTAGCACATGAGGAAAAACCTGCAGGACACACACACACACACACACAGAGAGGTTCAGTTTAAACTGTCACACAGCTGTGAGTTCATCCTGAGTGTGTTGTCTCAGCGTCCGTCACGTTCTCGGGCATTTTGCATGCTTTACCAGAGCAGAAAAGCGCCTCGCCCTTTGTGTGATGAGCTAAATCCTCAGCCCATAAAATCTGCCACTGCTGGGAAGAAAAAAGGCCAGTAAATTAAAGCGTTTGTTTCAGTTCTCACATGGAGAGAATGGGCGCCACCGCATCCAAAGAAGCAATGAGGATGCCGCTCTCGCAGATGCAAGCCGTCAGCAGAAGGGACCACGTGGGCTCGCCGTTGGCCTTCCCATGACCGAATACCTGCAGGAACAACGCAAAAGCACACGAACAACCTTTGCTTCAAAGGCGTGTCTGGCTTCAAGAGCGCTGTGCACCCGTGATGTAAAACCATTGCATGCTGGGACTCATCTCAATAAACGGAGACTGACCCGAAGGGCAGGCACGATCCCATCCTTGGCGATAGCCTGCATGAGACGGGGCGCTCCAGTCAGGCTCTGCAGCCCCGCCCCACAGGTAGAAAAGAAGGAGCCAATCACAATCACCCACGGCGACGGCCAAGCCAACGTGCCAATCACCAAGTTCCCGTGGACGCCCTCTCCAAACCTGAGCGGAATGGGACAGGTTGCCTGTATTGTTTGTCTATTATGAAAGGAGTACTTAATTACTACTATAAATGCTTCGTTGCTGTGACACAGGACTTACTTGTCCCTGAGGACCACGCCCTCGATGCAGGCACCAAACATAAACACACTGGACATGTCTGTACAGGCAAGGATCAGGAAGTTCTTTCATAGGCAGGACTCTATTTAGTGGATATTTGAGGCCTGTCGAGTGATCGGCAGGACATCATAAAGCTTTCCTTAGGAAGAACCACTTATTGATCTGATAAACCAAAACGCCATTTGCCGAGAAAAGACATCAATCAATGTTGTTCAAGATAATATAATTTAGAAATCAATGAGACTGAAACTGATACACTTTATTAACTTGAGATTGGTTCGGCAGCCCAGTAATGAGATTAGATGTCCTAATTGCATTTGTTTGCACCCCAAGATGATTACTCAGATACATTTAAAGACATCCAGGTAGAGTACACAGAGTGGAGAGTATCTGGAGCAGCTGTATCATGTTTTTTGGGTTTGTTTACTGAAGATTTTAAACTATTGCACAAAGAAGTCCTCTTATTCCA
>NW_027181500.1:0-5000 GCF_040956055.1 Brachionichthys hirsutus
AGCCAGATGGCCAAGTGTTTCTCCCAAACTCTCCTTGCCCAGGACGGGTTGCTCAGATTAGGAGGTTGAGGGTTCTGGTGCTGCTGGAGGCACTGGGTTCAAATCATCCTGTCTGTGTGGAGTTCATGTTCTCCTCGTGTCCGTGTGAGTTCCCCCTGGGATCTCCGGTTTCCTCCCACCTCCAAAAACATGCAATGAATGTGAATTGATTGCTGCAAATTGTTCGTATGAGTGCGTATGAATGCGCTGGCGACGCGTCCGAGGTGTACCCCGTCTCTCAAGCTGGGACAGGCTCCAACCGCCCCCAAGAAAATGGATGGATGGATGGGTTCGCAAAAGCATCGTCATGCCTCAAGAAGAGGAGGAGGAAGAGAGAGAGAGAGATGGATGATGGAGGGGAGTTTTTCTAGTCCTCCTCAGAAGCTATTAGGTTGGAAAAAATACGCTTCAATGATAGGATGAGGTATTTTAAAGTCCGCGGGTTAAACAACCACGTCCACGCGCACGTTGCCTTCCTTGTGCACTCATTCTGAGAGGACGCCCTTATTACGCGCGCCCGACAAAAGAGCAGACTTGGCACAGATTGTGAATTGAAACCGTAACAATGCAAGTCTGCCGCGGTCAGTGTGTGGTCGAAACATGCCCAGAATAATTCCTCCTCCGGCCCATTGTTGTGGCACACTTAATTCTGGGGTGTCCTCCTAGGGGTGGGGGGAGGGGGAAGGAGGCCATTCTGGTGATTGATTTTTTTTACTTTTTCTTGGGTTTTTTTTCGGGGGGGGGGGGCACATAGAGAAAGAGAGTGGAGGGACAGAGCAAAGTGGGCGGTGCTGAGCGCGCTGTAAACACACATTGACTTCAGGCCCGCCTCTCTCTCTCTCTCTCTCCTGCATAGACGGAGAGAGAGAGAGAGCTGTGCCTTTCCTTCTCCCAGACATTCTCACTCCATCGCAGACGCGCGCGCGCATCAGGCAACACGCATATGTTGGTGCGTGCAGCAGACTTGTTTACCAGATTTGCCATTCAAGTTCATCGTATTTATTTCTTCTTCTTTTTTACGTGCACCTCTTTGCGCACAGCGAGCGGCAGCTGGATTTAACATGACAGATGCGTGAGGAGACTCTTTCTTCTTCTTCTCTTCGAAGTGGGACACAGAAGATGGAGGCAAAGACTCAGACCAAAGGAAACCTCTTCTCTTCGGCGCTGTTCAAACTACTTTTTGTGGTTGCGCTTGCGCACTGCGCCAACAGTAAGACGTTGAAATATAAAGTTTATGAAGAGCAGAAAGTGGGAACTGTTGTTGCGACGCTTACGGAGGACGTATCAGGGGTTCTATCCAAACTACCGACTTCCGTGACCTTCCGGTTCCGCGCAATGCAAAGGGGGAGCGCGTCGCTCCTCTTGGTCCGGGAGGAGGACGGCGAGATCAGCATCGGCACGAAGATTGACCGCGAGAAGCTTTGTGAGAAGAATTTGAACTGCTCCATTGAATTCGACGTGGTCACTCTGCCCACGGAGTTCCTGCAGCTCTTCCACGTGGAGGTGGAAGTGCTGGACATCAACGACAACTCCCCGCACTTCGCCCGCAGCGTGGTTCCCATTGAGATCTCCGAGAGCGCGTCCGTGGGGACGCGCATCCCGCTGGATGGCGCAGTGGACGCGGACGTCGGGGAGAACGCTCTGCACTCATACTCCCTGACACCCAATCACTTTTTTAAGATTGACGTGAAAACCAGGACTGACGGAGCGAAGTACGCCGAGCTGGTGGTCATGAGGGAGTTGGACCGGGAGGTGCGGTCCAGCTACCAGCTGCAGCTCACAGCCTTGGATAACGGCACGCCTCCGAAGTCTGGCTCCACTTTGCTCAAGATCAGCATCTCTGATTCGAACGATAACAGCCCAGCTTTTGCTGAGCAGGCATACAGTATCGACTTGATGGAAAACTCCCCCCTTGGGACGCTGCTCATTGATTTAAACGCCACAGACCCAGACGAGGGCAGTAATGGGAAAGTCTTTTACTCCTTCAGTAGCCATGTCGCACCAAAGATCTTGGAAACATTTAAGATAAATCCAGAGAGCGGACACATTACTCTCATTAAGAAAGTGGACTATGAAGCCACGGCTTCCTATGAGCTGGATGTTCAGGCTCAGGACTTGGGCCCCAATTCCATCCCTGGTCTTTGCAAAATTGTGGTGAAAGTGGTGGATGTGAACGACAACAAGCCAGAGATCAACATCAACCTGATGACGCCCGGCAAAGAGGAGGTGGCCTACATCTCAGAGGGCGCCCCGGTGGACACCTTCATCGCTTTGGTGCGTGTCGATGACAGCGACGCCGGGCTTAATGGCGGGGTGGTGTGCAGGTTGCACGGGCACGGACACTTCAGACTCCAGAAGACCCACGAGAGGAACTACATGATCCTCACCAACGTCTCCCTGGACAGGGAGAAGAGATCAGAGTACAGTCTGACCATCATCGCGGAAGACGGGGGATCCCCCAGCCTCTCCACCATCAAACACTTCACGGTTCAAGTGTTGGATGAAAACGACAATCCTCCAAGTTTTGAGAAGAGCCGCTATGACGTCTTTAAGTCAGAGAACAATTCTCCTGGGGCTTACCTGATGACCGTGGTGGCCTCAGATCCAGATCTCGGGACCAATGGCCAAGTTACCTACACCATCGTAGAGGCTCTGGTCCAAGGGAGTCCCATCTCCACCTACGTCACCATTGACCCTTCTAATGGTGCCATTTATGCGCTACGCAGCTTTGACCACGAGGACGTGAGCCGAATCCCCTTCACCATCCAGGCACGTGACGGGGGGGACCCTGTCCTGTCATCTAACACCACCATCCTGCTGACTGTTCTGGATGAAAATGACAATCCGCCCGTCATTCACTCGCCCTCCCTGCGGAATCACACTGCTGAGCTGCCAGTGTGGAAGTACGCGTCGCCAGGCCAACTGGTCACGATGCTTAAAGTCACCGACCGTGATGCTGGTGCTAATGGAGACCTGAGCTGCACCATTGTAGGTGGGAATGAAGATAGGCTGTTCATAATGGACACTCGGCGCTGTGAACTCAGGACCAATGGCAGTCTTGAGCAGGCTCCACGGGACGTAATGGAGATTAGGGTGGAAGTGCAGGACCGGGGCAGCAGTCGGCTGTCCACGGGGGTCCTCCTCAGGCTCTCGCTTCAGGAGACGATGGCTATTCTTCCTGCTCTTTACCCCACTGGCTCCAGCCAGGCGCCGCTGGACCTGTCCCTCATTGTCATCATCTCTCTGGGCGCCGTGTGTGCGCTGCTGCTTATCGCCATGGTGATGTTTGCCACTGCCCGCTGTAGTCGCGACAAGAACCCCAGACACAACTACAACTGCAGGGTTGCAGAGAACAGCTACCAAAACCACCCCAAGAAGCCTTCTAGGCAGATCCACAAGGGCGACATAACCCTGGTGCCGGCTGTCAATGGGACCCTGCCCGTCCGAGCCCACTCACACTCCCCATCAGCCTCCCCGACCACTGAGAGGGGCACCCTGGGGAGCAGGCAGAGCCATCACAGCCGGCAGTCCCTCAGTAGCTTAGTGACCATCTCCTCCAATCATGTACCAGAGAACTTTGCCCTGGAGCTTGCCCACGCGACCCCCCCTGTAGAGGTCAGAAAACATTCATGCTTTTAGTACATTTTCAGAAGTCAAGATGCCATTTTTGCTCAGAGTATTAAATACATATGGACAAAAGATAAATCCAATGTAAAATGTTGGTTTGAATCACGTTTATTTAATTATGTTGGGTATTTGCTCGCCATTTATTAGTTACTCGCATTCCTTTGTGTCGTGTTTTTGTTGACTCAACACCGACCCCCCACCAGACACCGTCTTGTGGCCTTGCTTGTTTGACTCCATTCATTTCCCCCTCTTCATTTTCCCCCTTTATTTTTGTCTTTTTGTTTGTGTCCCTTGGGATTGTAGCAAGTCTCACAGCTTCTGTCCATGCTCCATCAGGGCCAGTACCAGCCGCGACCCAGCTTCAGAGGCAACAAATACACCCGCAGCTACAGGTAACGCACACTGCTAGCATCGGTGTCACATACGCAAGCACTGATCTAACCACAGCAAACCTTTTCAACACGAGCATTCTTACATCGTCTCTTATAGAAATCACAAATGAAATGTTTGGTTTGGAGTCAAACTGTTTGGCTTTGCATCATTTTCTGTAAAGCTTCTTGTGCAGAGAGCTCTGAGGGGGGGGGGGGGTCTCTACCCTGACACTGATCATTTTATTGGAGAACATTTGCCTTTTTGTCTCAGAGAAATGCATCGAATCGCTCCGTCTATCCATGCAGGTACGCCCTGAATGAGATGGACAAGTTCAGTATGAAGGACAGCGGTCATGGAGACAGTGAAGCTGGGGACAGCGACTACGAGCCTGGCCGGGAGTCCCCCCTGGATAGGCTCCTTGGTGAGGGCTTTACTGAGATGTATGCCCCTGATCGCCAGCACAGACCGCATGCAGGTACACGCCTGTCACTCCAGCATAAACAGTATAAAGACACACATATTAAAGGGTATACAATTATTTTCATTAATTATTTATACGTTAAATACATTGTCAAATGACCCAACGTCGAGTAACTGACATTGATTTGTGAATATAAAAATATCCAAAGGCAACAGTCTCTAAAATGTAGTTTTAAATACAAAGATATTCAATTTAAACTAAAAACGTAAGGAAATATTGACATGCAGGAAACAGCAAATTTTGGCATTGACACTTGAATAGTTAAAGGTTAATGATCTGTCCATTGTCTTCTAATCATTTAGGACTCAGATCACTGCTGCCAGTGATGCTGTAACTGTAAAATGTTTCCATCATTATAATTATAGTTCAACTGGGCTAAATGAGTTCCTCAAACTTAGGTTGTACCCCCATCTAGAGGTCGGCGTGTGGCCGGATATACCGGTAGTGTTCCGGAGAATAACATGTTGATGTGCTCAAATCA
>NW_027181501.1:0-5000 GCF_040956055.1 Brachionichthys hirsutus
TAAAACGGAGCTCTTCAGATCAGACACTCTCTGTCGGCACGGCTGCACAGATGCCAGAGACACCAAACACAGCTGACCAAATCAAGAGTCCTCCCGTTGATGTTCATCTCCATCTTCATCTCTGGATTCTTCCTCACTCTCTCGTCTTTGCTGACGCTGTGGGTCAGACTGAAAAGGCTGACCAGAGGAGCTCATCGCTGCTAACAGATCGCTGCTAATTCTCCACAACAGCAGTGAGCTTGGGTGTGACGTCAAACAAAACGGATTTCATAGCTCATGAGAAATCCATTTACTTTTAGTTGGATTTGTCAAAACGGTCAGGGATCACTTTCATGTTATATGAAGGAACACCACAGAAGAGCTAAGCAGCACCGTTTCTGTTTCAGCCACCAAATTCATTCAAATCAAAGCTTTCACTTATTTTTCAGCTTTTTCATAACTAATACTATTACTACAATGTGTGTGGTAAATGCTGATAAAACAATGTCCCCTGTTAGGCAACACAATCGTTGATGCCTTTGTGCTCAAACATGAAAACATAATGAATTTGGTGGATGAAACACAAACTGTGGTGCTTCGCTCTCTGTGGCGTTCCTTTATATAACATTAAGAATACTGCTGATTCATTAGCCGATGTCTGCATCCCTGTTCCCGCTTGTCCATGCTACATTTTGTGGTTAGTCATGAAAGGAATCTCTTTTTGAGATTCACCCTGAGAACACAACCTATTTTGATCTAACCACCAACAGTCCGAAACCCTGGATAGTTTGATCCGTGAAATTACACACATATATATAGTTTAGCAAAATTTAAAAAATCTATTATCTTATACAAAATATGATTTGTGAGCGACGTAGAATCCCCCTAATCCCCCGTCCACCTCACCCATCCAGGGCTTCTGACAAATCGGTTTAAAAATATACAATTATTTCGTCTAAGCTATAATATCAATTTTGTGGAGGGCCGCCAATGTTTACATTGCAAGGCATTCTGGGTGTGCCCCCCGACACACCCAGAATGCACCCCCTGCCTCCTCAGCTCACTGCTGTTGTGGAGTATAGCAGCGATCTGTTGCAGCAATGAGCTCCTCTGTTCCACCTTTGCAGTCTGAACCACAGCGTCAGCAAAGACGAGAGGAGAGTGAGAAAGAAGCCAGTGCTGGAAATGGAGATGAAAATCAACGAGGACTAGATCTGGTCGTTGTGTTTCGTGTCTCTGGCCTGTGCAGCCGTGCCGACAGAAATAAAACGCGCTCCGTTTTATTTCTGCCGCAGTCCATAGTAATTATGAGTTTCATATTAACGTTACTTCACTATATATTGGTATTTACTATATACTAATGTCTGCAGTGTGTTTGTGTGCGTGAACGTTTGTTTGTCTCTGCTGCGCCGCCTTGTGCCGGAGATGCAGCCGAGGTTCTTCAATAGCTTCTAACAGACAGACTCTCTAATCTGACAGTCTAAAGCGGTGAAGAGCTCGTCTGCATCTCCGGCACACGACGGAGCAACAGAGACAAACAACCGTTCACGCACACAGACACACTGCGGACATTAGTATATCGTAAATACCAATATATCGTGAAGTAATGTTAATATGAAACTAATAATGACTGTGGGACTCCGGCAGAAATAAAACGGAGCTCTTCAGATCAGACACTCTCTGTCGGCACGGCTGCACAGATGCCAGAGACACCAAACACAGCTGACCAAATCAAGAGTCCTCCCGTTGATGTTCATCTCCATCTTCATCTCTGGATTCTTCCTCACTCTCTCGTCTTTGCTGACGCTGTGGGTCAGACTGAAAAGGCTGACCAGAGGAGCTCATCGCTGCTAACAGATCGCTGCTAATTCTCCACAACAGCAGTGAGCTTGGGTGTGACGTCAAACAAAACGGATTTCATAGCTCATGAGAAATCCATTTACTTTTAGTTGGATTTGTCAAAACGGTCAGGGATCACTTTCATGTTATATGAAGGAACACCACAGAAGAGCTAAGCAGCACCGTTTCTGTTTCAGCCACCAAATTCATTCAAATCAAAGCTTTCACTTATTTTTCAGCTTTTTCATAACTAATACTATTACTACAATGTGTGTGGTAAATGCTGATAAAACAATGTCCCCTGTTAGGCAACACAATCGTTGATGCCTTTGTGCTCAAACATGAAAACATAATGAATTTGGTGGATGAAACACAAACTGTGGTGCTTCGCTCTCTGTGGCGTTCCTTTATATAACATTAAGAATACTGCTGATTCATTAGCCGATGTCTGCATCCCTGTTCCCGCTTGTCCATGCTACATTTTGTGGTTAGTCATGAAAGGAATCTCTTTTTGAGATTCACCCTGAGAACACAACCTATTTTGATCTAACCACCAACAGTCCGAAACCCTGGATAGTTTGATCCGTGAAATTACACACATATATATAGTTTAGCAAAATTTAAAAAATCTATTATCTTATACAAAATATGATTTGTGAGCGACGTAGAATCCCCCTAATCCCCCGTCCACCTCACCCATCCAGGGCTTCTGACAAATCGGTTTAAAAATATACAATTATTTCGTCTAAGCTATAATATCAATTTTGTGGAGGGCCGCCAATGTTTACATTGCAAGGCATTCTGGGTGTGCCCCCCGACACACCCAGAATGCACCCCCTGCCTCCTCAGCTCACTGCTGTTGTGGAGTATAGCAGCGATCTGTTGCAGCAATGAGCTCCTCTGTTCCACCTTTGCAGTCTGAACCACAGCGTCAGCAAAGACGAGAGGACAGTGAGAAAGAAGCCAGTGCTGGAAATGGAGATGAAAATCAACGAGGACTAGATCTGGTCGTTGTGTTTCGTGTCTCTGGCCTGTGCAGCCGTGCCGACAGAAATAAAACGCGCTCCGTTTTATTTCTGCCGCAGTCCATAGTAATTATGAGTTTCATATTAACGTTACTTCACTATATATTGGTATTTACTATATACTAATGTCTGCAGTGTGTTTGTGTGCGTGAACGTTTGTTTGTCTCTGCTGCGCCGCCTTGTGCCGGAGATGCAGCCGAGGTTCTTCAATAGCTTCTAACAGACAGACTCTCTAATCTGACAGTCTAAAGCGGTGAAGAGCTCGTCTGCATCTCCGGCACACGACGGAGCAACAGAGACAAACAACCGTTCACGCACACAGACACACTGCGGACATTAGTATATCGTAAATACCAATATATCGTGAAGTAATGTTAATATGAAACTAATAATGACTGTGGGACTCCGGCAGAAATAAAACGGAGCTCTTCAGATCAGACACTCTCTGTCGGCACGGCTGCACAGATGCCAGAGACACCAAACACAGCTGACCAAATCAAGAGTCCTCCCGTTGATGTTCATCTCCATCTTCATCTCTGGATTCTTCCTCACTCTCTCGTCTTTGCTGACGCTGTGGGTCAGACTGAAAAGGCTGACCAGAGGAGCTCATCGCTGCTAACAGATCGCTGCTAATTCTCCACAACAGCAGTGAGCTTGGGTGTGACGTCAAACAAAACGGATTTCATAGCTCATGAGAAATCCATTTACTTTTAGTTGGATTTGTCAAAACGGTCAGGGATCACTTTCATGTTATATGAAGGAACACCACAGAAGAGCTAAGCAGCACCGTTTCTGTTTCAGCCACCAAATTCATTCAAATCAAAGCTTTCACTTATTTTTCAGCTTTTTCATAACTAATACTATTACTACAATGTGTGTGGTAAATGCTGATAAAACAATGTCCCCTGTTAGGCAACACAATCGTTGATGCCTTTGTGCTCAAACATGAAAACATAATGAATTTGGTGGATGAAACACAAACTGTGGCGCTTCGCTCTCTGTGGCGTTCCTTTATATAACATTAAGAATACTGCTGATTCATTAGACGATGTCTGCATCCCTGTTCCCGCTTGTCCATGCTACATTTTGTGGTTAGTCATGAAAGGAATCTCTTTTTGAGATTCACCCTGAGAACACAACCTATTTTGATCTAACCACCAACAGTCCGAAACCCTGGATAGTTTGATCCGTGAAATTACACACATATATATAATTTAGCAAAATTTAAAAAAACTATTATCTTATACAAAATATGATTTGTGAGCGACGTAGAATCCCCCTAATCCCCCGTCCACCTCACCCATCCAGGGCTTCTGACAAATCGGTTTAAAAATATACAATTATTTCGTCTAAGCTATAATATCAATTTTGTTGAGGGCCGCCAATGTTTACATTGCAAGGCATTCTGGGTGTGCCCCCCGACACACCCAGAATGCACCCCCTGCCTCCTCAGCTCACT
Source organism: Brachionichthys hirsutus (assembly GCF_040956055.1). Lineage (NCBI taxonomy): Eukaryota > Metazoa > Chordata > Actinopteri > Lophiiformes > Brachionichthyidae > Brachionichthys > Brachionichthys hirsutus. The sequence goes on from NW_027181501.1 coordinate 4,303, forward strand.
GCTGTTGTGGAGTATAGCAGCGATCTGTTGCAGCAATGAGCTCCTCTGTTCCACCTTTGCAGTCTGAACCACAGCGTCAGCAAAGACGAGAGGACAGTGAGAAAGAAGCCAGTGCTGGAAATGGAGATGAAAATCAACGAGGACTAGATCTGGTCGTTGTGTTTCGTGTCTCTGGCCTGTGCAGCCGTGCCGACAGAAATAAAACGCGCTCCGTTTTATTTCTGCCGCAGTCCATAGTAATTATGAGTTTCATATTAACGTTACTTCACTATATATTGGTATTTACTATATACTAATGTCTGCAGTGTGTTTGTGTGCGTGAACGTTTGTTTGTCTCTGCTGCGCCGCCTTGTGCCGGAGATGCAGCCGAGGTTCTTCAATAGCTTCTAACAGACAGACTCTCTAATCTGACAGTCTAAAGCGGTGAAGAGCTCGTCTGCATCTCCGGCACACGACGGAGCAACAGAGACAAACAACCGTTCACGCACACAGACACACTGCGGACATTAGTATATCGTAAATACCAATATATCGTGAAGTAATGTTAATATGAAACTAATAATGACTGTGGGACTCCGGCAGAAATAAAACGGAGCTCTTCAGATCAGACACTCTCTGTCGGCACGGCTGCACAGATGCCAGAGACACCAAACACAGCTGACCAAATCAAGAGTCCTCCCGTTGATGTTCATCTCCAT
>NW_027181502.1:0-5000 GCF_040956055.1 Brachionichthys hirsutus
TGATATACTTTACCTTTTCAAACGGCTGCTGTTTTATTTTTATAAATGCATGCTGCGTTTTATTGCACTCTGTTGCCCAGATAAGGGGCACGTTAAGCACGTTCCATTTTGTTGTTGTTTTTCGAATCCTCAAAATAAAAATGACATCAAAAATTGGATTTCTTTAGAGGTATTTCTTTAATTTCATCAAAGCAATGAAACTTACTGTAATTCATTAATATTGTAATTGAGTTAAACTTGAGGAGGCATCCTACAACAAAGTAGTCACGTGGTGCGTCACTCTCAACAGGATGCGACAGGGAAAATAAACATTTAATCATGAAGGCCTATTATGTATTCGGAACCAACTTAGTCATTTTGATAGTAGGCTAATATAGCTAATATAGATAGATACAGCATGTGTTGCCTTGATTATAAGGCTTATATAAGGCTTTAAATGTTTTGCGGCTCCAGACATATTTGTTTTTTGGGTCCAATATGGTTCTTTCAACATTTTGGGTTGCCGACCCCTGACGTCACCCATCCAGGGCTTCTGACAAATCGGTCTAAAAAATATATAATTATTTCTTATAAGCTATAATATCAATTTTGTTGAGGGCCGCCAATGTTTACATTGCAAGGCATTCTGGGTGTGCCCCCCGACACACCCAGAATGCACCCCCTGCCTCCTCAGCTCACTGCTGTTGTGGAGTATAGCAGTGATCTGTTGCAGCAATGAGCTCCTCTGTTCCACCTTTGCAGTCTGAACCACAGCGTCAGAGAAGTGAGAAAGAAGCCAGTGCTGGAAATGGAGATGAAAATCAACGAGGACTAGATCTGGTCGTTGTGTTTCGTGTCTCTGGCCTGTGCAGCCGTGCCGACAGAAATAAAACGCGCTCCGTTTTATTTCTGCCGCAGTCCATAGTAATTATGAGTTTCATATTAACGTTACTTCACGATATATTGGTATTTACTATATACTAATGTCTGCAGTGTGTTTGTGTGCGTGAACGTTTGTTTGTCTCTGCTGCGCCGCCTTGTGCCGGAGATGCAGCCGAGGTTCTTCAATAGCTTCTAACAGACAGACTCTCTAATCTGACAGTCAAAGCGGGGAAGAGCTCGTCTGCATCTCCGGCACACGACGGAGCAACAGAGACAAACAACCGTTCACGCACACAGACACACTGCGGACATTAGTATATAGTAAATACCAATATATCGTGAAGTAATGTTAATATGAAACTAATAATTACTATGGGACTCCGGCAGAAATAAAACGGAGCTCTTCAGATCAGACACTCTCTGTCGGCACGGCCGCACAGATGCCAGAGACACCAAACACAGCTGACCAAATCAAGAGTCCTCCCGTTGATTTTCATCTCCATCTTCATCTCTGGATTCTTCCTCACTCTCTCGTCTTTGCTGACGCTGTGGGTCAGACTGAAAAGGCTGACCAGAGGAGCTCATCGCTGCTAACAGATCGCTGCTATACTCCACAACAGCAGTGAGCTTGGGTGTGACGTCAAACAAAACGGATTTCATAGCTCATGAGAAATCCATTTACTTTTAGTTGGATTTGTCAAAACGGTCAGGGATCACTTTCATGTTATATGAAGGAACACCACAGAAGAGCTAAGCAGCACCGTTTCTGTTTCAGCCACCAAATTCATTCAAATCAAAGCTTTCACTTATTTTTCAGCTTTTTCATAACTAATACTATTACTACAATGTGTGTGGTAAATGCTGATAAAACAATGTCCCCTGTTAGGCAACACAATCGTTGATGCCTTTGTTCTCAAACACGAAAACATAATGAATTTGGTGGATGAAACACAAACTGTGGTGCTTCGCTCTCTGTGGCGTTCCTTTATATAACATTAAGAATACTGCTGATTCATTAGACGATGTCTGCATCCCTGTTCCCGCTTGTCCATGCTACATTTTGTGGTTAGTCATGAAAGGAATCTCTTTTTGAGATTCACCCTGAGAACACAACCTATTTTGATCTAACCACTGTAGGGAATTCCCGTATTAGATGGGATTCCACGACGTGATTCCACGCCGACATCACAACAGTATTATTATCACTGATAAAACTTGAACGTCTCATTGGTGACGACACATAATGACGCTGAATAACAGGGGGTAAGATTGGCTGGGGCGGGCCCCACCCGCTCAGGGGATGGGCCCATGGATATGTACACACGGAAACAGAGGGCGGCCCTTTGTTCGGACTTGAGACGCACACAAGGAACATGATCGAACCTCAGCGCTGATAATCTAAACCAATTTGTACTGATCTGTTTGTTATATAAATATTTTAATCTTTACCCACGTCCTCCTCATTTACTACGCGCCCACGAAGGAGAACAAAGAACCGGAAGAGGGTTTGGTAAAACCCTACACCACCAACAGTCCGAAACCCTGGATAGTTTGATCCGTGAAATTACACACATATATATAATTTAGCAAAATTTAAAAAAACTATTATCTTATACAAAATATGATTTGTGAGCGACGTAGAATCCCCCTAATCCCCCGTCCACCTCACCCATCCAGGGCTTCCGACAAATCGGTTTAAAAATATACAATTATTTCGTCTAAGCTATAATATCAATTTTGTTGAGGGCCGCCAATGTTTACATTGCAAGGCATTCTGGGTGTGCCCCCCGACACACCCAGAATGCACCCCCTGCCTCCTCAGCTCACTGCTGTTGTGGAGTATAGCAGCGATCTGTTGCAGCAATGAGCTCCTCTGTTCCACCTTTGCAGTCTGAACCACAGCGTCAGCAAAGACGAGAGGACAGTGAGAAAGAAGCCAGTGCTGGAAATGGAGATGAAAATCAACGAGGACTAGATCTGGTCGTTGTGTTTCGTGTCTCTGGCCTGTGCAGCCGTGCCGACAGAAATAAAACGCGCTCCGTTTTATTTCTGCCGCAGTCCATAGTAATTATGAGTTTCATATTAACGTTACTTCACTATATATTGGTATTTACTATATACTAATGTCTGCAGTGTGTTTGTGTGCGTGAACGTTTGTTTGTCTCTGCTGCGCCGCCTTGTGCCGGAGATGCAGCCGAGGTTCTTCAATAGCTTCTAACAGACAGACTCTCTAATCTGACAGTCTAAAGCGGTGAAGAGCTCGTCTGCATCTCCGGCACACGACGGAGCAACAGAGACAAACAACCGTTCACGCACACAGACACACTGCGGACATTAGTATATCGTAAATACCAATATATCGTGAAGTAATGTTAATATGAAACTAATAATTACTATGGGACTCCGGCAGAAATAAAACGGAGCTCTTTAGATCAGACACTCTGTCGGCACGGCTGCACAGATGCCAGAAACACCAAACACAGCTGACCAAATCAAGAGTCCTCCCGTTGATGTTCATCTCCATCTTCATCTCTGGATTCTTCCTCACTCTCTCGTCTTTGCTGACGCTGTGGGTCAGACTGAAAAGGCTGACCAGAGGAGCTCATCGCTGCTAACAGATCGCTGCTATACTCCACAACAGCAGTGAGCTTGGGTGTGACGTCAAACAAAACGGATTTCATAGCTCATGAGAAATCCATTTACTTTTAGTTGGATTTGTCAAAACGGTCAGGGATCACTTTCATGTTATATGAAGGAACACCACAGAAGAGCTAAGCAGCACCGTTTCTGTTTCAGCCACCAAATTCATTCAAATCAAAGCTTTCACTTATTTTTCAGCTTTTTCATAACTAATACTATTACTACAATGTGTGTGGTAAATGCTGATAAAACAATGTCCCCTGTTAGGCAACACAATCGTTGATGCCTTTGTTCTCAAACACGAAAACATAATGAATTTGGTGGATGAAACACAAACTGTGGTGCTTCGCTCTCTGTGGCGTTCCTTTATATAACATTAAGAATACTGCTGATTCATTAGACGATGTCTGCATCCCTGTTCCCGCTTGTCCATGCTACATTTTGTGGTTAGTCATGAAAGGAATCTCTTTTTGAGATTCACCCTGAGAACACAACCTATTTTGATCTAACCACTGTAGGGAATTCCCGTATTAGATGGGATTCCACGACGTGATTCCACGCCGACATCACAACAGTATTATTATCACTGATAAAACTTGAACGTCTCATTGGTGACGACACATAATGACGCTGAATAACAGGGGGTAAGATTGGCTGGGGCGGGCCCCACCCGCTCAGGGGATGGGCCCATGGATATGTACACACGGAAACAGAGGGCGGCCCTTTGTTCGGACTTGAGACGCACACAAGGAACATGATCGAACCTCAGCGCTGATAATCTAAACCAATTTGTACTGATCTGTTTGTTATATAAATATTTTAATCTTTACCCACGTCCTCCTCATTTACTACGCGCCCACGAAGGAGAACAAAGAACCGGAAGAGGGTTTGGTAAAACCCTACACCACCAACAGTCCGAAACCCTGGATAGTTTGATCCGTGAAATTACACACATATATATAATTTAGCAAAATTTAAAAAAACTATTATCTTATACAAAATATGATTTGTGAGCGACGTAGAATCCCCCTAATCCCCCGTCCACCTCACCCATCCAGGGCTTCCGACAAATCGGTTTAAAAATATACAATTATTTCGTCTAAGCTATAATATCAATTTTGTTGAGGGCCGCCAATGTTTACATTGCAAGGCATTCTGGGTGTGCCCCCCGACACACCCAGAATGCACCCCCTGCCTCCTCAGCTCACTGCTGTTGTGGAGTATAGCAGCGATCTGTTGCAGCAATGAGCTCCTCTGTTCCACCTTTGCAGTCTGAACCACAGCGTCAGCAAAGACGAGAGGACAGTGAGAAAGAAGCCAGTGCTGGAAATGGAGATGAAAATCAACGAGGACTAGATCTGGTCGTTGTGTTTCGTGTCTCTGGCCTGTGCAGCCGTGCCGACAGAAATAAAACGCGCTCCGTTTTATTTCTGCCGCAGTCCATAGTAATTATGAGTTTCATATTAACGTTACTTCACTATATATTGGTATTTACTATA
>NW_027181503.1:0-5000 GCF_040956055.1 Brachionichthys hirsutus
GTGAACATGATGTACCCAAGCGCAGTTTTCCTGGACTGCATCCAATCGTGGCAGACTGCACGGGGACACCTCCAATCACATCGCCTACATTCCCCATCCTCCCCCAGTGACCCTGTTCCACCCCCCACCTTCCTGAGTCACCCTCACTGCCACCTCTCCTGCCCCATCTGTTCACCTCGCCCCTCTAAGTCTGCTCTGTACTCAAACCTGACCCCCCCCCCCCCCTTTAATCAGCATTAAATGTCCAAAACCAAAAAACATGCAGAAAGACAGTAGTGAACCGGCTGGCGTTCCAAAAACTCAGCCAACGAAGGAACATGTCCGAAGTCCAAATGTTTATGTAAGATGAATGGTTTGAAGCTCTGCTCTAACCAGCAGGGACTGTCCCGGTTCCATGAACATGTCAAAGAAGTGAGGTAAGACTAGACTAAGGCCTACATTTTGGCGTCATATATTATATTCAAAAATAAGATAAAGTAGAGATCTGAAGGTAGCTTCCAGAATTTTGGATAGTTTTCTTTGTAATCCTAAATTACCAGATTTCACCCTCCAAAATTAGTAAAAAATAAAATAAAATATGAGTCTCATACCAGAAAAGAGCGTCTGTGTTGGAGATGAGAAAACCCAGCAGGAGGTTCGAAGCATTAAGACAAGATTAAAGGACTTGTTCAAATGGATTTTGTTTTGCAGCAGAGGCTCTACGGGATTAAAAACTGTGCAGGAGGAAGGACATGATAGGCGGCGATACAGAGAGAAGACTGGATAGAGCGAGGAAGATGAACAAGGGAGTGAGGAAGCTGAGGGGATGAGCGGGGGAATGTGACTTTAAGAGCTTTACGCTGCAAGCAAATTATTCCGAAACTGCAAACGATGAAGCCGAGAGAGGAGAAGGTCTCGTCTGCCGTTCACCACTGACGCTCAGCAGCGAGGTTTGAAGTCTGGGGGCTGGATCCACTCTCCTAATTGTGTTTTTGATGAAACACAAATGTCTTGTACTTCGCATTCCAATTACAGCCGCTGCAAACACTGAGACGGAGTCAATTTTCGTCTCTTTTGGTGATTTGTCACTTAATTAGCAAAAATTGATTCCAAGTTTGTTTTCGGATTTTTTTGCCGAGTGAATGCCGTTAATCCCAATGAGACTTTCCTCTGACAGAACCCAGTGAAGGTCAAGCAGGCCACAACGAAACGATGGGCAGCAGCAGCCAAGACACGTTAGCTTAGCCAACGCTAGCAGCAAGGGCAGAATGTATAATTTTAGATTTTTAGATTTTATCTAATTTATTTTCATGTTCCTCTTTTATTGTCTGTATTGAGTTGCTGTTTTTATTTTATGTATACATGCTGTTTTTATCTTATGTACACATGTAAAGCAACTTTGAGTTTTTAGAAAAGCGCTATATATATAAAATGTATTATTATTATTATTAGAGGTCAAATAAATCTCCTGTATTCCAACTGAAAGCTGCTCAGTTGTCCTATTTGAAGACTGGATCAATTTTATTAATCGCAAAGGCAATAAGGTTTTACGAGACGCGTACAGAACTGGAGTACCTTTATGTTCCACCAGCTTCCAATGACGCTCCATCGGGGTCGCTGGTCCTGACAGCCGTTTTGTGTTCCACCAACTTACATCAGACATGATGTCATCCAGGTTCCGGCTGAGGCGGATCAAGTCTGTGCCCAGAATAGATGCTTTGTTAGAGTTTAGCCTTAATACAGCTCTAATCTCAGGCTATCCTTGAGACTCCGCTGTTTTCGCAGCTCTGTCTTCTGGCAGCAACGCGTGTGTAGCGTAGCCTGGCGTAGCATCCCTCATAGATCATGCATTGATCTCTCGCTCACTCTCTGGTCTGCCAGCAGCCTGATTAAACTTCTAAAGCAGGTTGCGTAATGCACGGAACAGAAGCAGGGCAGTGGAGATTTAGCACAACAGCCTCGCTCCGTCCTTCTTCCGCTCTGTGATGAAAGGCTTGCATAAGGGAGGAGAAAGGATGGCTCCGGGTCGTGGGGGCTCTGGAACCCAGCGAGAGCGATTAGACCAGACAAGTCGGGCAACTGGAGCTTGCTGCCCGTCTGGAGACGAGGGATGGAGGGCGAGAAGCCTTCCAGACGACGTCTGTTCTGTTCCTGATCAGTTTGTGTGCAGCTTCAAAAATAAAGCACCACGGAGGAGTCGGTGAGCACGCCCCCTCCCCCAGCAGAAATACACATTTACAGCAAACATAAATGTTGTTATTTTCTTCTATTCTCGCCCCATTAAACCTGCGTGTCACTTGATTTAAATGGCTTCACTTTTATTTTGGCATTTAGGTTTGTCTTTTCATTTGTTTGATTGGATCTAATCGCGGGTTCCAGTCTGTTCAAGGCAGAATCAGGAGAATAAAGGCAGATCTGCGCTATAAAGTGTCTTCAGAAAATCTTTACTGTGATTTGGTGCTATTTAAATATTTAATAATATATATATGAGTACATTTATTTGACTAGAAGCCTTTTCAGCCCTCCTGACACCCATTTTGTCTCTATACAGTTTATATATATATAGTTTTGCGGGCCACAATAGGTTCTAAAATTTGACAGCGGGGCCGGACCAAGAACAGATGGATGGAGTGTTTGTGTGAATTAATATGAATGACACATGAAAGCTATTGCATTAAAGGATTTGGCCTTTTACAGGTAGCATTACAGGGAAAAGGTCAAATGAATGAGGTTTAATTATAATACAATTTTATTTAATGATATAATTTGGACAAGTTTGGCGGGCCGGATTAAAAAGACCAACGGGCCGCATATGGCCCCCGGGCCTGGGTTTGCCCATGCCTGGTCTAATCTGATTATCGACATGATCTCTGCGGTCTGAATGATCTAATCTGAAATAGTGTCTGCTGCTTTGTGATCTGTGCTGCTTATTGTTTGAAGACTTTCTCTGGCGCACATTCAGCATTAATCCGTTACGGCAACACTGAAATATTTAGAAGCAAATACAACACATTGCTCCTGGTGGGGTGGCCGTGTTAGTGTTTTTACCATAGCACGGGAAGAAATGAAGGAATTTGTTTTCCACCAGTCAGTTGTTTTGCTCCAGGCAAAATATATCTATATATATATATATATATATATATATCTGCTGAGTGTGCATTGTGTGTGCATGTGTGTGAGAGAGACTATATGTTGTCCAGACTCTTTCATTACATAAGGCAGCAGCAGCAGCAGTGGAAGCTGCTGCAGGCTCAGTAAAAGCCTGAAAGACATTTCCATCGCTCCCTTTAGTGTCTTCATTATGGTCAATGCGAAAAGCACTCAGAGAGCGCCGACTCTCCGCCACGCACCTCAGACCCCCTACAGTCGTCATAGTCTCGAGAGGTCGGTGGTGTGAATCCCGGCTCCGGCACATGCGCACACTGCCGTGCCCTTGGGCAAGACACTCCACCCAAATCGCCCCCTACTTGACTGTGTGTTCCATATGCATCAGTCAATAATCAACCGAGGAACAACTTTTGAAGCTCCATTTACTGCTATTTTAACGAACATTTCAAAGTGATTCGGGATCTCTTCTGGATCATCACCAAAATGTAATCATCGGTTCCTGGAAACATTCCTAACATTTCCTGAAAATGTAATCAAGATCTGTCAGTAACATTTTGAGTTATCTTCCTAACGCACAGATAAAAAGATAATCTCTTTGGTGAAGGTAATTATCTGCATCTCAGTTTAAACCCTTCTTCCGCCATAGGACAGTAACTCCAGCACTGCGTTGAAAGTAAAAATAAAGGTTCTGAAAATGGATCACTGAGATCTATCTTTATCAAACTGCTTTAAGGATCTATGAGAACATTCTGCAACATCATAAGTGCTTTGGGACGGCTGTTAAAGGTTATGTGAGTGGATGCTTCCCTCTAGTGGTGGTAAGTGTTGCTCACATGAGGCCTGCTGCTGACAGGTTTCCAGAGGAGATGGAGTCAAGCAATGATTCCAGCTCTTCCTTACTTCCAAATGTATGTTGTCTTTAGGAATGAGAGTGGAGGGAAGTGGGCCTCTCCTAAAACAGAATTAATTTTTATTTATTTAACCCTGTTGAGGTTGAGAACCTCTTTTTCAAGCAGATACAAAAACACACATTACAAGGTTAATGTTAAAACAAGCAAATACAAATGGTAAATATGTATAAATAGTGAGCATATATAATATGTTTAAAAACAGACTATAAAAAAACAAGTGCATGTTGTGGAATCAGCCTCAAAAACTCTTAATTTAGATTTAAAAGTGCTCGTTGGAATTAGATTAGTGAGTTTCTTAAACAGTGATAGTTCTAGAATAAAATTGGGACTAAAGTAGGTTATTTTTCAAGTTGAATAGTTTGTAAAAAATGATGGTACATTTTTGTTTCATTTAATTGAAACAAAGATATAAAAAAAAATACATAAAAGCAATCATTGACAGAGCAAATCTAGAAGACAGAATAGATTATAAAATAGCTAATAATAGAATGCATTTGAGCACAACACGACTCGTTTTAATGCTGGCCAATGTTTTCTTTCGGTGACTGTGAATCTTGAATAGTCGCAACAGCCCAAACAACTTTGGGTAGCAGCTTCAGCCAGCAGAGGATGCTCAACCGCCACACTGAGAGAGGTTGCTGAACGTACGCCGTCCTGCACTGACGACAAAACAGAAATACACAAATGAAGGGTTGGATGTATTGATTATTTATGATCGTACCAGGCAGGATCACGCAGAGATTGAACAGCAGTGGCTTGAGGACTGATCCTTGTGGAGCTCCGGTTTATACTATGTTGGTTCTGTTTCAGCAGATTTAGAATGACCTATGCTGAAACATAAAGGCCCTGCTTTTATGAGGCTCCACACACACAGAATCATTGTGGCAGTGGATCCCACGGATTTCATGCTCTTTTCTCTCGTCTTTTCCGTGTTTGCAGTCGTTGCCTTGTCACAGTTTGTCGTCCTGGCAGCGTTTAGTGTTGACGCGCCCGCTTGGTCTC